>NC_045162.1:13634623-13882123 GCF_900700415.2 Clupea harengus | reverse complement strand
CCCTGTATACTTTACACTGAACATAAAGCATCACCTATTTTGGATGGAAGTGGGATGCAAACCAATGGCGGATCGTGGGTTTTATGGTTAGGCCCTTGATGTTGATTTGTGTTTTTTGGGAGTAAAATAACCATTATGGCATTTAAATTTAAAGGAAGTATCAGCCTACTACCAAACAAGAGTAATATCAAAGCATTGGCAGTAAAAGATGAGATAAATCCTTTAAATATTTTATAGATCAACAACATCAAAACGTGTTTTAGGTGAGCAGCACTGCCTCAGTGATGTGAAAAAAATCTTTAAGCTCACTTTGTCCGACTTTGAATGTCACTTTGACATCTAGTGTTTTGAGTGCAGCTGGATTTGTGAAGTGTTCTGATTTACTGAGCTCTGTAGGGGTTGCTACTTTTGGCACAGTTCAGAATTTTTTGTTTCCCAAGACTTTCTTATTCAAACAATATGGTTACTTCTCTCCTGCTCTTCTCGTGTGTGCCTTGGAGCTGGTCATACAGAGTTCTTGTTTTTGTCTAAAAAATAACAAGTCATAGAAAGGGACAGAACACTGTCACACAGTCCAAAAGTTATTTGAATCCCAAATGAATGGAAGTCAATAGATGGCTAATGCTAATTGGGCCTCTGACGATGAGAGACACTCCAATGACAGGTACGCATTTTGAACGTTCTATTACCTGCTTGTGAACACCAAAAAAACTTGTGATTACGTAGATAGGCTTGCAATTTGAGCTGAGAAGGCCTTGGTCGATGACGCTTCTGATAGATAGAGCCATTTGATTGGCTGATCACGCTGATGTGTCTGTTAATCAAAATTTGAATTTCCATTCACTGACACTACTGCGGACCTGCTGGGGATGCAGTGAAGGCTTTGTGGGGCGGACTCAGCTCATGAGCTCAGACTTATGCGAGATGTGATTGGATGAAATTCCTCCCTCTGCCTGTTCCTATGCTCTCAAATCACTTACTTGAGTATAATGAGAGAAGGAATCGCACAGGAAAACTGTCAGACAGATTTGGTTATTAACAGTAAATTGCAGTATTCTGGTGATCTAGGATGTCTTTGGAAACAGGTCATTTATTCCTGTTACCAGGAATGAACTTACATTGACACGGTAGGGAGGAAAGTGCATCATTCTCCCTTACAGTCACATTCACGTTGCACAGATAGCATTAAACTAACACAGGAATTGATCGACACAACACACAGTCTAGATGATGAATAATGCACACACACACTTCTTCTGCACACAAAGGGGGTACATAAGTCTATATCCAAGGCATGCTGGGAAGCTCACACACCACACCCACCAAATGTCCTATATGTTTTGTCACAAAATTACAGGAATCACACAATAAGTGAACTTTTAAAAAAAAAAACTATGTTTTCATCCCTGCATTTTAATTCTACAATTCTTAAGCTATGCATTATTGAATGCTAATTTGACAAGTTAATTGGTATTTATTTGTTTATATATCGAATAGTACATTGAACAATACACCCCACTATCCGCTACTTGATGCATCAAGCACAATGCTGCATGGTGGCTCTGTGCTGTTCATAAATACCTCCACGCCTCACAAATACCAAGCGTCTGAGGTGACTTTCAGGGAAGCTTGGCTCACACCCATAATTGCAGGCTTTTTATGACGGTGCAAAGTTGCCATTTTTAAAGAGCCTCTTTATGGCAGCGGACCCAATGAGGGATGTGTCCTCCGTCGGTGGGTGGCCGGTGTTTATTTCAGTCCATCAGCAGCTGTATTGTTCAGGACGTACAGCCTGCCTGACGGTCATTTATTAAAAGTTGTGACCATTTCCATTCAATTAGACCATGGCCCCTGGTGCCATGTGAAATTAAGCAGAGTTAGAGCCCATATTAGATTTTCCTGGCTTATATTCTCTCCTCTAAGACACGTCTTGGGGGGTAATTTTGGACTTGGCCTGGGCAACTGTGAGCCTGTTAATTTGCTGGGGGAAGCAGTACCCTGTGTGGGTGTCATTCTCTAATGCCATTAGCTCCCAGGCCATGACTACCCTCCAACACAGACGGCATTTCAGTGTCTCTGTCGAAAACTATTTTTATCAGAAGGCAACAATGCCTCATTAAATTCTCTGGCTCTTTTCCTTTTCTTCTCACAGCCTCAAAAGGTCTGTCAGTAACACTTGTTTAGCACAACACAGCCCACCAGCAGGGGAGGTTCGGCTTGTCATGTCCCGGCTTTCATGGCCCAACCTAGGTATTCTTCCCTGTTCTGTTTCCTGTACTCATTTCAATCTCCGGTTGGACGAGTCAGAGGAGGGGGGGTATAAATCAGCGTTGTGTAGTCGAGATGGGGGGTGGGAGAGGAGGGGGGGCGAGTCACTCATACCTACCTCCCCTTGAAATGACAAAGCAGAGACTGTGACTCATCAAACTCCAGTCATAGGTGAACCAAATCATTAGATTAGGCAGATTTATAGGTTCATGAAAGTTGTTATTACCCTCATCGCCCTCCACTGCCGCTTTGTCTGATGTCTTTATGAGGCTTCCAATGTTCCCTTTGCCCTAAAAGAGAGTCGGCGCTGATTGTAACTCTCGAACTAGATCATTACGTGCTGCTGAGCTTGAGAGAAACTCCAGACAGTCTGAGAATGCAAGCCATTTAGCTTTTAGATATTTGGGTGCTGAAAAGAGGAGTTTTGTATCCCAATTTGTAAAATCAACTGTAATTTTTCTATCAAATTTCATTGAAGGGCTTTTGTTTATCTTTGAAAACATATTTAAAAATATAATACAACATTATTAACAGCCATATATAAAGCTCACTGCACAATACTACAAAGTTAAAACTAACCTATTGATCAGGATGTCTGGTGATGTGAATCCTGCTTGAGCTGCACACAGACATTTTGAAATCCATATTTTATGCCCCTTTTGTGATGAAAACTAGACAAATGGTTCATGGTTCCCTCAGATGTCCATTTAATTTGACAGTAAAATGCTATCAGTACAGCACATTAAAAAAGATTGTTTCCTGTAAAACTGTCAAATAATGACAAATGCATATTATACAATAACTAAACAGCTGTTCACATTCATGAGTAGCGCTCACTCATTTAAATAAGATCTCTTGTTGACTCTAAGCATTCTAGTAGTATGATCAATACCTTTGTTAAATTTTCTAACTATACCAAAGCTTGCGTGATAATATCACTTGACCTCCAAACTATGGTCTTTTGTTTAGCTTTAACGGTTGTTAAATGACAGTTAAAAACCCTAACCTCACCTTAGCCAAAAATCTAAGTTAAGTTCTATTGCTAAATCTAAGTTATATTGTTCTCTATCTATTCTATTAAACATTGACTGTTTATGATGCCATATTAATATAAAATGGACGCAGAGAGGTACTGTATGTCTCTAGATATGTTTCTATGTCTCTGCCATCCATAATAATGGAACTGTAGTAAACACTTATGTAGTTTTATCCTAATGGCAGGTCACATATCCAGTACGCTTTGTGGGCAGATATGTAAATGTTGAATTTGTTTTGTATAAAGGCTAAGACCTCCACATAGAATAGTAATCAGAGCTTCTGTCCATTCTGCAGAACTAATTCTACAAGAGAGTGGCATATTTTTTCATGGTGTCTCAGTGGATGGTCTGACTGACATTCAAAAGAGTGATTGCCCTGGCTTACATGAGCACAAAAAAACACTAGGGGTAAACCGTTCCTCAAGTACCAGAAACCATCTGCTACCTGCCTTAGCCAAGATGACATGGGGAAAAGCATTATGAACTCTACTGCGACAGTGAATTGAGTGCTGTGGCAGTTTGATTTCTGAGAGAGAAACTGCTCTGGGTTTGGTTTTGGGTCTCATTTCGAGAGAGAAACGATGACCAACATAGAGCTTCAGAAAATGCACCGTTTTCCCCACTGACAGACAATGAGAAAAACAATGGGAAGAAACACCCACTGGACATACAGGGAACGCAAAGACACAATTGAGGCAAGATTGAACACCAAAGGCAAGTGCAAACACATAAAAAACACGTTTCTTCAGCTATGTAAGCAAAATCAGACCCTGCACCACATCATAATGTGATTACCCTTGCCACTTTATTTAGAGTTTGCCCAGGGAACAGTTTACCCTTCAACATGATGACAGAGCTCTCACACATAAGGCTTAGCATGGTTTGTGACCCCCACCTCCCCCTTTCCTGGTACGACACCTGGTATATTTTAATGGCTTTATGGAAATGGCCCTGGGAACAGCAGTGCAGGGGATTCTGGGTCATGCTGGGATTTGTTACCTTATTACAGTGTCTGGAGTGAGGCCCTTATCGGCACCTGCCAAGTCTTTGCCGGACCCAGTGGGACTGCGCTGACCCGAGAGGAAGTAATGGATATTAGAAAATCTGCCCGCTGCGATGGCGCTGGATTGGGTGACAAAGCAAAGGGGGCAGGTATATGGAACACAGAGATGGATCTGGCTGGGAGGACACAGCGGTCAATGCCAGAGGACGAAATCCTGCCGCTGCGTTAAATAAACAAGCCTGTCATCTTGGGCCTCTATGCAGCTTTCTTTACCTGCCATCTTAATGGACCTGTTTGGGAAACCTCAAGTTAAAGTTCATTAAAAATGTCCTAGGACAGAAAATGGTTATGTGTGGAACCATGTTAGCTATATCAGGTGGATCTATGCTAGATCATGGATCTGAAAGGGCATTGTGGAAGTCTAGTATCGGTTTCATGTTATATTATCTAACTGTTTACAAGCTTAATCTCCAGATGTTTTGCGAAACATAGACTATGCAGGTTGCGTAGAACCAGAGATGAAAAGTGTTTGGTCTCAGGTATCAGTTTATGAATTCAGTGTACACAGTGGATCCCTCTTCCCTACACCATTCACTCACAAACTGGTTAGAAAGGATGGAATGTGCCTCAAATGGACATGGTGCTTTTCCATTGAATTTTATCAAAGCAGGCATCAATGATGTGAACTTTATGCAGAAAGGAACACAGCTAATGGGGTGAGGTAAAGAGAAGCTTCCCATGACAGCTGACTGAGCGCCAGATGCATCACTGCCTCCCAGGTCATCTGCAGCGCATACTAGCTAGCGGAGCAAACAGAGAGCCCAGCTGTAAGGTCATTTATGTCTGGACTACAGCCATGCTTCTTTGCTCTAAAATGTACAACCTGGAACAGTAGTGTTCAGAGAGGAGCTGTACTTCACTTAGGGAAAATGACACACTGTGGGCGGGCCGAACTGGCAGCACATCCTCCCTTCTCCCTCGACTTTTGGCAGTCTGATGGCATGATAGGCTTAGCCTGACATTATGCTAGGTTAAATCGATGGATTGGAGGAATAAGCTCCCACTTGTACAGACTCTACAGGGATAGACAAAGATTGTTGCAGTGACTGTCTGAGAGTCTTTGGCAAGGAAGAGTTGATATGTAGGATTTAGGATGTAAAAATTGGATGTAAAGAGTAGGATGCAAAAGTTGGCGAAAAACGTAAAGAAAATGGTGTGAATCACAGGTTGTTGAAGGTTGTTATGTGACACAGGCATCGTACGCCCCCCGCCTCCCCCCCTACCCCATCCCTCAGCGTTCTGTTGGATCCTTATTGACAGGCCTCTAAAAATGTGAGTGCAGTCGCAATTACAAATGTCACATTAGAGTTGCTGGCCTTGAAGCCAGTCTGGTTGGGATCCAGAAGGTCATATTGTTGAAATGCAATACAAAATGTTCAGGTTTATACGGGTGATAAACCTTTTTATTATAAAATGACATTTTTTTGTGCTCCATCAAAACAAATACACTGATGGTGCTCTTTAAATCCATGTTTTTTGTTGCTGGGGACAGACAGCACATTCCCCATGACAAGGGAGTCAGAATCAGGACATAAAAGCTAAAACCCATGCCTTTTATACATCAGTGAGAATGGAGACAACGTGCCACCTGCCTTTTGATTCTAATCCTATAGCCAGAGAAATGCCATCCCAGTATCGTGTGTCAGAGATAAAAGACTGGGAGATAAAGTGACACTAAGTGATACAGAAAATAAAGCCCCCAAAAGAATTCTTTGAGGTGTGGACACTTTAATGGGGCCTTGCCTGATGAGGCAGGGTAGGGGTACGTTGGGGTTGTAGAGTTACCTCTGCACACGAGGAGGGTGCTCCGCACCATGGGCGATCGGGCCTTTTGCTCGGCAGCGCCACGCTTATGGAACAGCCTCCCTGACCACCTAAGGGCAACGCAGACGCTGGACTCCTTTAAAGCTGGACTAAAAACATTTTTATTCAGGAAGGCATTTCTGGCCTTGTGTTAAATCGTATGTTAAAATGTTAAAAAGTTTTCTATTATGCTTATGTTAATTCATTTTTATTTTATTGTATTATTATAGTTAGTTTTTAATATGTTGGCACTCTGAGATTATTTTGAATGAAGAGTGCATTACAAATAAAATAAATTCTTATTATTATTATTGCCTTTTTTCTAAACCTTGGAGGTTCTCCGCTTAAGAACCTGCAACCGGGGTTTGCTCCTAGCTGGAGCTGTGAATTTACAATGATGTTTAATTGCTTATTTGCACACCATAGACTAGTGGGACTTTCAGTAACCTGTTTGATGTCACACATACACATACATGAATTTGTTAATATACAGTATTTTGAAATTTCTTTGCCATATGTAGGAAAATAGAAGCATTGGTAAATACATCCCTATCCTTAATTAACTCTAGAAGCACTAGGTTCACTTCCTTAGTGAGGTCTCTGTTTCTCCTTGTATCGATTATATCCACTCTATGGCCTCAAGTGCTTACTCGGCTAATGCACTGTGTCTGTACTGAATTTTACCTAGATTTAGTTGATTATATGAATAACATCAAAAATAATTCATACTTTTCCAACATTATTTGTTTATTTGACTTTTGAAAATAAGTGTTACACAACACAATATACAGTTATATCACACTTATTTTTTAATCAGTAAAGAGTGAATAATCAAAATTAACCTCATTATTTTTGGGAGAGCATGTCAGGATATGCTGTATGAAACATCAACTATCTGAATCCATGGTGGATGCTGTTCTGCTCAGCTGTCAGACGACTGGACACATTCCTCCTGCTCCTGATCACCTACAGTTGACTGACTGCTGATTTGTGTGGAGAGAGACTTTTTCGGTAGTGCCTGCTGGTCTGTGGTGGAGAGAGACGTGTTGGGTAGCGCCTGCTGGTCTGTGTGGAGAGAGACGTGTTGGGTGGTGTCTGCTGGGCTGAGTGGAGAGAGACGTGTTGGGTGGTGTCTGCTAACTGTGGTGGAGAGAGACGTGTTGGGTGGTGTCTGCTAACTGTGGTGGAGAGAGACGTGTTGGGTGGTGTCTGCTGGTCTGGTGTGTGTGGAGAGAGACGTGTTGGGTGGTGTCTGCTGGTCTGGTGTGTGTGGAGAGAGACGTGTTGGGTGGTGTCTGCTGGTCTGGTGTGTGTGGAGAGAGACGTGTTGGGTGGTGTCTGCTGGGCTGAGTGGAGAGAGACGTGTTGGGTGGTGTCTGCTAACTGTGGTGGAGAGAGACGTGTTGGGTGGTGTCTGCTAACTGTGGTGGAGAGAGACGTGTTGGGTGGTGTCTGCTGGTCTGGTGTGTGTGGAGAGAGACGTGTTGGGTGGTGTCTGCTGGTCTGGTGTGTGTGGAGAGAGACGTGTTGGGTGGTGTCTGCTGGTCTGGTGTGTGTGGAGAGAGACGTGTTGGGTGGTGTCTGCTGGTCTGTGGTGGAGAGAGACGTGTTGGGTGGTGTCTGCTGGGCTGAGTGGAGAGAGACGTGTTGGGTGGTGTCTGCTGGTCTGTGTGGAGAGAGACGTGTTGGGTGGTGTCTGCCAACTGTGGTGAACCTCCTGTGACTGTCTGCTGCAGTCAAGGCCAAGTTCAGACTCTCACAGAGTTTTTGTCTGCTGGAGTCATTATGATCCTACAATATACAGCGGCTGAATCTTGGCTAGGACATATTCCACCTCTGTGCACTGGGGATGCCCCGCCTACATCAATGCATCAAGGTTCTGGATGTCAGGTAGCGTTCAAGGGGAAATTTCATTCCCACCAACTTCGGGCAGATCCAAACAATATCGCTACTGCCGTTGCCGCTCTCCTTCCCTCCTGAACCAGTTTATTTGCTTGTCGTCATTACCAGGCTAGCCGCAGAGATGCTAACCCAGACTCTCCTAGTTTGAGAGCAAAACTGGCCAGTGGAAAAGGCAGCGGTTGCACAAAAACCAGATGCTTCAGAGAGAGAGGTTGAGGTGTGGTCAAGGGCACTGAGTGGGCAGAGCCAGGCCGAAGTTAATTAGTGAAAGGTTTGGTTTAAGCCGACTAATAGCATTGCTGAGCAATTACTTTAAACTGAATGCATCAGAGGTAATTACAATGTAAGCAGATGGCAATATCGTTGCGGATTCTGGACAGTGTTTGCCAGGAGTGCTTTTAAAAAGAGTAAACAATCGTTTTTCTTCTGTTGCTCTAAACAATTGTAGCTTGTCGGACATGTTTTGAACTGACTGTTACTTTGTCAATCAGAGCCTGTTAAAAAAGAGTGTCATAGTTTTGCTCACTTAAATTCCATGACAAGCTATTTTGTTGAGATCATTGTAGCTGTGCCGTCTTCGGTAAGCTCTACGCTGACAGCCAGCTAAACTCTTCCTACAAATCACGACTCTGAAGATATACGTAGTCCACAGGTTTAATGATAGTAGATAGGAAGTGTAAAAGTGAAATTTACAAAAGACATAGACAAATCAATTCTAGCATAAACATATACTCATTGCATACAGTTACGATAGGCTAAATAAACATATATTGTATCTCACAAAATTCACAACAAAGGATAAAACATACCAACGATGCCTTGTTAAGGTCCAGATGTATGCAGGTTAGCTGTAGATAACACGAACATGAAATAATACGCTTGAATTGGCTGATTAACGGTGTTGTGAGTTTAGTTCGTTTGTCCTTATTTATAGTTATATACGGGTCACGCGAATTGACAGTTAAGGCTTAGTTTGTATAATGACAACTTGAAATAAAAACACTTATTGAAATGCACAAACCATAACGGAAACACAATAGAATGTTAAACTGACATTGTGACAATACATCTATTCTTGCACCTCCCAACCAGACACATCGTAACAAAACAGTAGCCTATCCCATAAATGCACCCATTCTGGATAATTTATTTAGGCCTAGCATGTAAAATGCATAACATTTGTAACATGCGATACACATTCAATTTAATCATTTAAATTTGCCCAATAGAACACATTTGCAACTTTGGAGATAGGTACTGAAACGAATAATGCATAGCTTACATCTTTGATTAAATATTGTTGGACCTCTGGAGGAGAGGTAAGCTCTATTTTCTATTGAAGTGAAAATTTGAGATGGAAACCCGAGTTTTCTTAGTACCTGTTCTTTCACTCTTTTCTCCAAAAAAAGAATTGGGCAATTAACTCAAATCGAATAAATTGGACTACCCAGACGATTGAGTCTTTAAGGCTGAACAGGAAATGTGTTAACTTCGAGGATATCCAATGTAGATGAATTGCATTGATCGACAGCACAGGTTTTTGCTCCTGCTGCCCTGCTAATACAGAAATGTGTCGTCTTAGGCACAATGCGCCACAGCTCCAACAAAGGGAACGTGACATTATTTTTGTCAGACAGATAAATCAGAATTGGGAAGTGATGGTTTGTGATTGGAGCATGAACATTTTTTCCTGTAAGAGAACACGCGTTGGCAGAATTTTTAATTCATCGCAGGAGTTTAAGACAACCTGCCCAGGCGGAATGGGCTTTTCCGCTGCCCAGTGTTGGCCCTTACTCTCCCACAGACTATGGTCAATTGTGCAGCTCCTGTTGTTTCATGTGACTTCATTAAACTAATTTAAATGTTTTCCCTCTATTATTATTATTGTTATATTACCTTTTATAACTCCCATGATCCTCTCCTCCAACTCCCCACTGTGTGTCATCTCCTCCCCTTCGTGTGTCTGTCATTCCGGCAGCCATTAATCACCGCTGAGCCTGTCTTGGATCGTGCCGTCAGATACGGTCTCTCCCCGTCACAGGCCCTGAAGTAATGGCAGAGAGAGAGAGAGAGAGAGAGAGATGACGACGACATTGCACAGATAGGACTCGTACAACGTGTGAGATCTGGACAGACAATGACCAGCTTGGCCCTGGAAACATAGAGTCTCTGTCAGGGGCTTGAGTGATAGTGGCTGTGCTGCATGTAAGGAATGAGACCAGACAGAGACAGGGTCCTATCGCACTGTCTGTGGATGGTAAGATGACAGTACCTGTCTTTTCTGCTCAGGTTTTCTCTATAGGATTTGTTTTTTTAAATCACTAAATAATATCATCTAATAAATGTGCTTGAAGCAGTGATTACTGGCTTCAAATGCAAAAACCTTGGAAAAATGTCAGCTCGTCTTCAACACGTTTTCTTTTTCACCCACAAGTTTTTCAAATTTTTTTTGGCAAAAGAGTGAATGCAGCGGAGCTGAGATGAATGCGCTTTACTGAAGTCTTCAAAGGTTTCAGCTAACAAACTGGAGACAGAATTTACATTTGCATGCTTGCTTAAACCACCCACTCGATTTACCAAACTACAAGGGTGATCAAAGGTTGATTTAATAGGGAATCGGCACCAGGGGGGAGTTTAATTACAGCCCTAAAATACTAACAAATGATAGCAGAAGAGCTGCCGCTGAGAATATGGGCCGTCTAAGGTAGCTAGCGAGTGTAATGTGTTTATTTGTGCTTGGGTTGAGAAAGGCGAGACAGGAGGGAAGTGGGGTAGGGGTTGGTGGGGGGGTTAGAGAAAAAGCAGTAAGCTTCTCCAGACGCCTCCAGATCGATACGATGTAATGGGATCTTAGAATGGAGAAAAGGCGAGGTCCCGGATGTCAATGAATTTGCTTATCGGTGTCCACCAAGCTGCACCTGGCCAGCGCTGGCGCCGGCCCCTCCACCTGTAGACCTCTGATACTGGACGCCTGTTAGCCCAGTCCCAGACAAACGAGCCTGAGAGGCAGAGCCTGGCTGCAGATCCCTCACCCCCACCTCCACCTCCAAACCCCCAGTCCTAAATACAGTGATATCGATAGGGTCACTGCAAGGAAAAAGACCCTGCAATATGTGTGGTTTGTGTGTGTTGGAAATTTGCTTGTTTTTGTTTTCAAGAAAGAAATCAAGATATGTGTGTGTGTGTGTGTGTGTGTGTGTGTGTGTGTGTGTGTGTGTGTGTGTGTGTGTGTGTGTGTGTGTGTGTGTGTGTGTGTGCGTGTGTGTGTGTGTGTCTGTGTGTTCGCTCCGAGGGAAGACTGGGGAAAACAGGAATCTGGAATGACAGCCAAATGATCAAATTTAATTACGGCTAAGGTGGATGGTTTTGAGTCTGTTAATCAGTCTGGCATCATTTCAGCGAATCCTATCGGGAGTTGAGACATGGTAATAAATAACCATTTCTTCATAGCCACATAGCCTCCACGGCCCTCCCTGACTAAAAGAACAATCGTGTCTGACTTTTCCCTCTCTGCGCAGCCGTTTGTTAAAAGAGGGCGAAAACACACTCCTGCAGAGGTGCGATAAGAAGCGTGAACACGCACCCCACTATTTCGTTATCACACTGACATGCTCAGAACGCCCCCATGCCAGCAAGGAGCGCGACACATGGAGAGCAGCATTATCGCCATGCAGAGAACACGCCTTTATCCCAGGACGTGACATACATGCCGAAGGACGACAGCCTTTAATTGACTTTTTAGACTGTTTTTTTTTTTCTTTCTTCAAGAACCAGATGCAGGTCTTTTTGTCTGTCTGTCTGTCTGTCTGTCTGTCTGTCTGTCTGTCTGTCTGTCTGTCTGTCTGTCTGTCTGTCTGTCTGTCTGTCTGTCTGTCTGTCTGTATGCATGTATGCATATGTGTATGTATGTAAGTCTGTCTGTCTGTCTGTCTGTCTGTCTGTCTGTCTGTCTGTATGTATGTATGTATGTATGTATGTATGTATGTATGTACGTATGTATGTATGTATGTGTGTATATGCAAGTCCGTCTGTCTGTATGTGGCAATGTCTGTCTGTCTCTCTGTCCATCAGTCTGTCTGTCTGTCTGTCTGCTTTCAGCTGACCACCCCAATGAGACAGACAGAAAAAAGTACTGAGTGACAGTTTGATGCTCCTTTACCCCTGGTTCATGAGCAGGTGCTGGTCCAGACGGTCGTCTACGGTGATGATTGGAAAGTGCCTGAGTTCAAGCTGAACTGATTGCCCCTTGCACCGGCAGAAGTGTGCAGCTCGTGGGAGATATGGATCCTTCGCTCGGCTCGATCACGTCGAAGCTCTCACCTGGAACCTGGTAAAATGCCACTCCTGCCATCTTAAAAAAATGATTCCATCCGATGCATTGCTGTTGAGTTTCTGCTTGGTAAAATATTTCACCTGACACAAAAAGCTCTTCAGAAGTGTCCTGCTATGTGTTGCTGTTTCATTACAGAATCCTGGACCAATATTTGTTATATGTGATATGTAATGTGGCATGATAGCAAACATTGACAGTTTTAGTGAAACAAACTAAAATGCCGTTTGATTCCTAGCTGCCCTTCAATTCAGTCTGGCCACTTTTAATACTATTTTCAGAAACAGATGGAAAATGACTTGAGAGTATACACCTGTGGACTGACTGGTATTGTGTTTCAAATTGTGTCAGCTTGAAGCAGGGGCGGACTGGCAACAAAAAACAGCCCGGGAATCTGCTGTCAAGTTGCCCCAATTTGCAAGCCAAATTTGAACAGACACCATGTTTATCAGTCAACAAACCATTAATTACTTTATATTGTTTGTGTTAGGATAATACGTAAAACTATGAACCTCATTTTCTAAGGATTTCCTCCCCATGTTTGTGTGTACAGAAAGTATAAAATCGAAGTCTCCATGGAGGTCCCTGCAAAGTCCCTGTCTTCTTCCAAACTTTCCCTGTCTGTAGGCAAATACATATGTGGAGTATTATGCAACTTGTAGTGGAACAATACATCATTTGAATTAAGTAGTCCAACCTGATCATATGCATTGATATATTATGCTCTAAATTACTTCACAGTCACACAATAACATTCAATAGAGCACCTCTAATTGGATCTGTGCTGGTTAGAGATATTAGCAGTCCATGCTCATCATTTCATGAAAGGGATAGTTCATCAATTACAGTCAAACAAATGTGACAATCCATTTTTTCCCCCAGTTGCAGCACTTTGGAAACTTTTAGCATTAACTTTTCTAAACATTTGTGCACTGACTAGTTAAACCTTGGAAATGGTCAAACTAACAGTGGGACTCTAGCATTGAAACCCCAGTTTTAAAGGTTAACAAAAAAATGTTGTTCCTTAGTAAGTTCATTTAGCTAGTTCACAGCACCTAGCATGACACAGCACCTGCTCCCTGATCACTCTCTGATGCTCCTGCCTCTTCGCTACTCTCCTCATTACGCGCAGCAGACCGCTTAAATGACTCAGATATTTTTCCACACTTTGTGGTGTTAGTGAGCAAAGCCTTTTTCTTTTTTTCTAGCGCTCCATCTCTGCGCTGCTAGCCTTTCTTTCCACGTTTCAACAACCAATTACCCGTGGGCTGGATAATGGTTGTGATGCAGTTGTGATGGCAAAAGCCTTCACTGCTATTACAGGTTGGACCAGCCGTGTTGCTGCAGTCAACATGACCTATTGAGTGACTGTATGGGGAAAGAGGGAAAAAAATCAAAGAGCACAAGGCTGAGAAAAGGCTGTTCCTTTGTTTAAGACGTTTATTAGTGTGTTAGTTAGTGTCATAGTTCATGCTCAAATTAATTTTGTGCATTAATAATCTGCCAAGCTATCATCTGGTTTTCTTACTTGAAACCGGCCGATAACCTTACAGAGAGCTTTATATTCTTATTCTCTCTGTTCCTCCCTCGCTGCTTTCTCTCACTTTATGTCACATGCATGCACATGTGCTTTTTCTCTCAGACACACGCACACACACACACACACACACAAATGCACAAACACACAAACGAGCACACACACAGACACACACACACACATACATATACACACACATGTACACACAAATGCACAAACAAGCACACACAGACACACACACACACACAGAAAGCGACTTTAGGGTTATTTAGGGGACAATGATCAATACGTTTCCCATAACTCCTACTTAATCTCCATAATGAGCCTCATTGCTTCAATTAATCAAGGCCCAAAGTGAACAACCTCCACTCCCTCTTTAGCAATGCCAGCACAGCTCTGCCCGCTTCCCCTCCACTCCACCCCCCTCTCCACCCCTCTCTCCGGCCCACCTATCACCCTCTCCGCCCACTCACCCATCCTCCACACCCCAGACGACCGGCTCTGCCTCGCCAACTTAACCTGAGTGAAGGCTGAGGAACACACTGTCCCACAAGAACATGGGAATTTGTAATGCGCTGTTTTCCATAAAATAACAACCATTATGTGCATGGGAATATGGACATTTAGTTGCAAAAGTAAACACACAAACAGTTGAAAATGTAAACACACACACAATTGAGAAAGTAAACACACACACACACACAGATGAGAAAGTGAAAACACACAGTTGAGAAAGTAAACAAACACACAGTTGAAAAAGTAAACACACACACAGTTGAAAAAGTTAACATACAAACATTTGAAAAGTAAACACAGACACAGGTGTAAAAGTAAACACACACATACAATTGAAAAAGTAAACACACACACAGTTGAAACACACATATAAAGTAGTTGTGTGTATACAACTGCACAATGCCTATTTTAGCATTTGACTGCCAGATTTCCAGTATCCTCGTAGGCTGCATGTAACAATACATCAATAGCAAAAATATATATAATGGATGCAACAACAAACAGACGAGCCACCAATGGCAACTTTTCTCAGCCGTTGTTTCAGACTCTTGTGAACTACCCCTGTGGACAAAAAAAGCGCCACTTTGAAGAAGACCAAATTTTTAACAACATTTCTGAAGATAAAAGCACTCTAATACACTCAAGAAGGACATGAAACACATTAATTTGGCAGAAAAGCTTTTTCAAATCAGATTTCTCTTTGATTACTAAATCCATGCGCATGGCGAGTTTATCTTCTCCCCTAATTTCCCTGCATGGTGCTAATAACTTATCTCAGCCAGACACATTTTTACTAAGGGAAGGTGGTGTGTGTATTCAGGATGCTGTATTTTTAAAGATGTTTAATTTGGCTACAGGGATATGAATGGGTGTCAGTTAAGATTAAAAGCCAATCAGACGTCCCTCTGGATATTTGAAGATCTGCACCGCCAAGGTTGGGTCGACTTATCTAAACCGCTCGGAGGGGTGGAAATATATGAAACTGATACAAGATATCTGGCATCCACCTTTATCTAGCAAAAGCTTTTTTGCAAATGAAGTGTCTGTTGTTTTGTACTGTCTGAATTCAGCAGGCGACTGGAGAGGTGGTGATGTGAGGGTGGAGGAGGGTGGAGGAGGGGACAGCAAGGCAAACGCACAACGCCTGTTATGATGAACGATTCGGCTGCATTTAGAAAACTATCGATTCCGTTCCAGGCCCCTAACGCAGGCTGATGATCACACAGAGGTGAAGCCATTATGGCGAGGCAGACGCTCGGACGATGAGACAGGATAATGCGTGTCCTTTCTGATTTGTCTCCGTTAGCGGTGCCCATGCCTGGCAGAGGAGAGGAGATGAGATGAGAGAAGAGGAGGAGAGGAGGGGGGTTGGAGAGGAGGAGAGAGGAGGGGAGAGGAGTGAGGAGGGGAGGAGAGGAAGGGAGTGGAGGAGAGGAAAGGAGTGGAGGATAGGAGAGAAGTAGAGGGGAGAGGAGAGGAGTGAGGTGAGATGAGCGAGGTGGGGGTGACAACAGGAATTGTCCATTAATCTCCACAGTTATCCCAAAGGGCAAAACACACGGCATTGTGCATCCTCCGCAGCAGTCACACACTGGGAGCAGGGCCCTCTCAACACAATAACACACTGCAGAAATGAACTCTCCCTAGGTGTGACATAGAGCTGTCACAGCTTTAGCCCTCAGGGACAGTTTTCTAACTCGTTTCAAGATGGCTGAACCTGGCTGTCCTGGCCTGAGAATTAGCAGTTTCTCGGCTGTTTGTTTTCTGATACACCATTAATTTGTGCAGCCACATACCAAGCTGCTGTGTCCACCATAAAGGTTTATGGACTGCAGTTTATGACAGCTTATATAGTTCATTCAGTTCATTTTACAAGCAGTGGTGGAGGTTCACCATGTGGACCGGACACTTGCTTGATTACTCTCAGTTATTCAAACCAAGTTAACATTTGACTCAAGAAGTTCATAGCTCATACATTTTTTATTCTTTGTGTTTGTTAGAATACAGGGGCCGAGTTGCAGAAATAAGCCCATTAAGTTTACACATTTCCTTGATATTACAAGTGCAGGGAAATGTATAGTGCAAAAAGATTTGGAACAAGCAGCCATGAATGCCCACTGAAGAAACGGATGCTCTTTCAAAGTCTTTCAAAAGCATATCACTAGCACATTTGAGAGATTGTAAACTGTTCATGCAGCTGAAGTCCAAGCTAAGCCTGGTAGAGGCCCGTTTTTTGTTGTTTGTTTTTCTGCCACTTTGGTTGAATCTATCAAATCAAAAGAGCTGTAAGCCCAACTGACGATGTCCTTGACAGCTCGACGGTTCATAACCAAATGTCATCCCATGCGTTCTTCACCATTGAATCATCAAAGCAGACCAGTCTAGACAAACTATGCTATTCATGATTAGGGTTTTTTTCCCATTATATCTGGTATCAGTTTAAACCAGACTTCACAACCATCTTGTGATTGCGAACATTATGCACCTCGGTATCAGTGATTGTACTTGTTATGTGCCCCTCTAAATCGGCTCAACAGGTTTTAAGCCTACCAGCACATGTCAAGCTCGGATGAATGAGAGAATTGAGGAAAACCATCCAAGCACTCTAATTCCAGTTGTCACTGCCACCGTTATTAGCATTTAGTGCTATTCTTTCTCCATGTCTAATTTAAAATTCCCAGGCTTTGTACACGCTGTTCTCTCCTCTTTATCTTGCCACGCAGCCTTTTGCTCGAGGGCACGTTATTTTTAGCCCCCGAAATGTACACGGCTTATTTACCACCATCATATCATCATAGCTGTCAAGAAGCATCTTTTCGTAGACTAAACCTCCCGCGTATCTGTGTACTCATAATTGATTCTGTGTTCTATCGCCCCGGAAACGCTGCAGAGATAACTCAGCTGCCGCATGGAGCGGACAGAAGCCTCGGTGGAAGTTGGATAGATTGTCATGTTTTATCAGGACTTTGAAATGCAGTGGGTGAGGATCAAAAGCAGATAAGAACGGAGAAAAGCTTCACTGCAGTGTTCGAGATCTCACAATTTAGTTCTGCCTTATTTACGGGCAAATATGGCCGTGAGTGGTGTCTGATATTTTAGACTGTTAGCAACAATGTAAACACATTTCTAGATTCAGTCTTACTAAATGTCTTTCATAGCAACGACTGATTAAGCATTTTTAGAGTCACACTACAAACCAGAAACGTTTTTTTGTTTATGGACTGTTATGGATATAAACGTATTGATAGAAACTAAAACAAACACTGTAGCTGCAGTAGATAATGTACTTCTCGGTGTGCACAATAGAGGACATTCATGTTCACTTTCACTGACCAAATTCCTCTGTGAATGCCTATATTAATGGCAATCTGTGCATTTTAATGCATTAGTTGTTGTTCTTCAAGTGCCTGGCGGGCTTTGAACAGTGACATTTCATTAATTAGAAAGTTTGACTTTAAGTGAGTACACTTTGAAGTGTTTTCTTGCCGACAAGAGGTTTGAAAGAAAGGAAAAAAATGAAACAAACTTTCAAAGTCAACATGCACTAACGTCCTGCTGGGCCAAGCCTGAGCCAATGATCTGAAATGAAAGGCCTGGTCCACTGCTTCAGCAGGTGCCTCGTGCCCTGGGGCACTCTTTACACCTCAAGCTGCAGAGCCCTGTGTCAGGTGCGACCTACTACACCTATACACACACACACACACATATACAGTATGCACAGACACAGATACACATACATAGATACACGCATATAGACCGACATGTTTTATATATATAACATATCATTAATATAACATTATATGTTGTATATGTATGTATCTATGTATGTATATATAAATTATATATGTGTGTGTGGCGTTTGCAGTGTCCCAATGCAGAATACAGTATACATACATACATGTCAGTCTCATATACATTCAGTTTCTCTTCACCTTTGTGTGTATAGTGTGGGTGTACATATCCCATTCAGGTCACTGATGGTGACAGACGCAGTGCCCCCCCGGTGGATAATGTTAGAATGTTAGATGTCTCAGCCCCACGTTTGATTCTCCACTGCCTGAGTCACAGTGAGCTACAGTGTGTCTTGTCACAGGAGCTTAGTGCAGAAATAGCCATGTTACAGACAGACACCGTGGGAAAGGCTTCCGTTGGTACAAATACTTCAAGGTACAAAAATACACATGCTTGTTTTTTTTTTAAACAGGCATCCTTCTACAGAAATTTGAGTAGCCATAAAATGAACAACAGGTCCTTTTTTTACTTATTGTAACTTACAAAGTGCAATGGCATGACATTTAGTATTTAACTTTACATTATGATTAATAATTTAAATTCACAACTCTAATTTCAGCACTAACAGCTTATCCTAATGCAGAATGTAATGCTATTTGCGGCAGCCACCCACCGGCACTTTCATTTTTTGATGCACAGACCTTAACTATTTAAAGCCCTAAAAGCATATCTATGCATTATACAGCACAGATATATCTAGATTGCTTGTCCTATGACCCTTACAGCATTACATCCAGCACTCATTTACTATGAAGGTTTTAGTACCGCTATGTACACAATAGACACTAAGCCCTGGTCCATATCCAGTCTACTGAAGCCCTCTGTGGTAAATGGTGAGACATTGGGTCAATTTAGTCAACAGCCCTATCAATAATTAAAAACTAGTTTGTGTCAAAATAAAAGCATCATACTAAACACCTCCTTGACTCCCCTTACGTATATATATAAATTATTTACACTTTACATCAATGATCTCTAAACACACAAACATTCAATGAACAGAGTTAAACCATTAACATAGTGTGAAATAGTTAATGCAGTAGTGAATGATGCTACATCAGAGAGCCTTCAGGGAAATTGGTGCTAGTTATTTTAAGAGGGTTCTTGTTGACAAAATAGGAGGGTGATCAAATGGTTTGGGCATTGGGCAACAAATGCAGTTTGCTTTGAATGTATTCCAGTAAAACAGCAAAGATGTTGGTTCAGGCATGTTGTTTTTCATAGTACATGCTATTTCTATCCGCACACAAAATAAACTGCGGGCAGTGACATCACACCATAGTCTAAGCATCCACCTTCAGTCTTCAGTATTCAACAGCAATGCCCACTGGGTCTGACAGACTATGCAGTTAGGCCACAAACAAGTAAAAACATGTATCTCATATCAGGCTTTCAAGCCATATTGCCTGCTCCATTTCGATGCAACATTGCAGATTTCTCATATCCTGTTGTACCATATAGCTAAATCTGGCCTGCCATGATTGAAACCTGATTGCTGTGACCCAGCAGGGGCTTGTGCATGAGCCTCTTCTCCTGTTTCCTCGCCTAATCAAGTCGAGTCATTACGAGCGGGGTACTAATCACAGGCATTGTTCTGCATACAAGTGGCTGAGATTACGGCAGTGTGTGGTCTGCGTCCACGCCGGACCCGGCCCGGACCCGCCCCGGTGTCGTTCACTCTCTGAGAGGTTATATCACACAAAAGAGCCCCTGATTAACTGACAGGTTATTAATATGGATGTAAGCGCACGGCGAGTTGAACAGATTTCCCCACAGTGAGGGGATTGTTATTGTATGGAGAGCATCGGGTCAAGGACCCAAGGAATAAACAAACAAGAGTGGTTTGATCAATGCAGAGAAAATATAAAACTAAACTTGTCTATCTATTTGGGGGGAAAAAAAGCCTTGTGTCTGTGCTTGGTCTGTGTCTGTGTCTGAAAATGAACAGAGACAGAAAATGTGTCAGTTAATCTCCCCAGCAGTCAACCTGGGGTGCATCAAATTAGCACATGAGGGGGGCTGCTCTGTGTGGTCTTGGCACACTGCAACCCCCCCGGTGGAGAATAATGAGAGAGGAACAAGTCTGGGCCAGAGGCCTTGATGGTAGAGTGACACCAACGGCAGGCAGAGAGAGAAGCGATCCAGTCACCGGGAGAAAGCTTAAAAAAAAACTGGTCATCATTTTAATGCTGGAATCCTCATCAGAATGGCTCGTGCAGTTTCCTTCCATGGGCCTCCATGAGTCCCTTCAAAAGCACCGAAAGCCTCTCTCTGTATTCATAATGAAGGCAATATATCTCTACTTTACATATGCGGACAGATTTTTCATTTCATTTTCTAGCCATTTAATTTGACCCAAATTTTACACCTGCAAATGAAGATCAAATTAATACACATTAATACAAAATAAAAAATGCAGGACACAGAAAAGCATATTGTAACTAGATTTGCCCCACACCCAAGGGCAACGCTGAAGATAATTGTTAGGTAAAAAATCAGAGTGAGGATGCACTCGCCTATTACCCAATGCCTGAATTGACAGAGCTAATGAGCAAATTAAGACTATATTAATTCAGGAGAACTAGGCACACAGGAGAGAAAGGGGGGGGGGAGGGGGGCAGGACACAATGAGTGGCCCCACTCTCTGATTTAAAGGATAATTTGGAGATGGGGAGAGATAAGGAGAAGTGTCCCTGATAATGTTTTGACACACCTGGTTTGATGCCAGCTGCTCTTTCAGGCGGGGGGTATGTTGGAGTGTGTGTGTGTGTTTGTGTGTGTGTGTGTGTGTGTGCATGCATATTACACAGGGCCCACGCTGAGGCAATTATGAGCACTGACCTCATCAATAATGCCATGGGGATAGACTGCCTTATGTCACGACTCATTGAGATCGGCACTAGCAGTGGGGCACGTGCCAGTGGAGGAGGAGGGGGTGGGGTGGCGGGGGTTGGGAGGGGCGCAGTACTCGGAGGATGACTTTGACAAGGTCAGCGTGTAGAAGCAGCAGGGGAAAGCCAGCATGTCACTGGTGACCTAATGCCAACTTCTGCTGACCTTCCACACCATGCAGCTTTGTGTTTCGGGTCACTGTTGTGTTGTGTTTGATTGATGGTTTTCATAAGTGCTGGACACGCTATGTGACTGTTTGATTCTTATTTAATTCGATGGGTATCAACAATTTGGAGCAAACCGCAAATGCCAAACAATAATGTGATCAGGGATTGTATGTTGGGGGATGTTGTTGCTGTGCTATTGCTGGAGTCATTGGTTGGAGAATTGAACTGACATCTCATGTCCACATCACTAGGAAGTAGGACAAAAGCGTGTACATTTATGGGCTGGTGACAGCCACTGAAATGGATATGTCAGGAAGCTTTGTTTAATTACATTGAACTAGGCCCTAGTCCTTTCTTTAAGTTAATTAAATATGTACTTTGACTAATTAAAGTCCTATCCCTTGACATTTAACAAGCAAAATGGCGCTGCACGTAATGGAACTTTATGATCCGTGAACAAGTTGTGGGGGGAAAAAAGAAAACATGATTGGTTTAGACAAGGCTCACAGTCTCAACAGTAAAACCAGCGATAGCTGTAACTTTGTTCACATGTAATTATACTGTTGTAAAGAAATTGATTAGGGTTGGCAAAAGACAGCAATTTATTATCATGCCCAAATCAATAAACACCTAAGCACTTATAGGCAACACAATAATAACTCAATGTCATGACAAAGCTAAGCGCTAGGGTTGTGTTACCCAAGAATAGTTTGGGCCCTCATAATAGCTACATTTCATATTAACATATTTAGATAGATCATAGAAGGAATTCAAGTGAAAATAAAACTATGAACTGCATCATAAATTCACTGAAACCATGAACACAAATCAAGTACATTAGCATCAATATATTATATTAGTATGACAGCAATTTCTCCTGTATTAGCCTAAATGTACCCGAGCACTATCACAAACTCACTGCTGCCTCTAGGAAGATTTTTAACTACTGGCCATATTTAAGCAGTCAAGATGTGTGGCTTTTCTCTGGCTTCAGCGATGTGGCATGAAAGTATTACTAATCAACAGCAGAAACACACAAATGGGCTGACATGCTCAGAAGCAATGGCTTCACCAACCCCTGAGAGAGACCCCAAACCTCATCCCACCCTCACCCTCTAACAGACACATACACATACAGGCACACACACACACACACACACACACATGGGCACACACACTCTCACTCACACACACACACACACACACACACACATACATCCTGGCATCTTTCTCTGCTGTGGATTCCAAGATTTTCTCCAGGCCTCCCCGCACACTGATCTCACACCTACACTTGTAAGTGGAAAAACCCTGTGAGGTTGTTAGCCAAGGGCATGTAACATGACCAGTGCAGATTTTGAACCTTGAATTGTTAAGGGAGTTAGTCCACCCTGACCGTGACTTGACAGAAATCCCAGCAGTCGTACAAGGTCCATCTACAAAATACCACATTGGGGCTACACAGGAAGACATACATTGATATCATGGCAGTGCTGGGAGAAAAGGGGAATAGCTTTTTTGACTGATCCTGTACATGTCAAGTGAGGCTTTTTGGTACACTTGTTCCTCAAAGTATCAAATGCCGGGAGACATTTCCAATTGACACCACTTTGCAGTCATTTGTATTTCAACAAAAGGAGTAAGTACAGAGGAAGTGCACAAAATGGTGCACACATAACAGATTAAGCCAGCGAGGAGACAAGGTCGAGTAAAATACATTTTCTTTGCTTTATACTGTATGTGAAAGCCCATGGGAGCCTGTTTCCTGAGTTCCATTGCCCTGCAGTAGAGACCACCCTTAGGAAAGAGAGAGAGCAACAGGGGGAGAGATAGATAGAGGGAAAGATTACAGCGATAATTCATATTTATGTACCTTGTTAAATAACATAGATTCATATTAATGAGCCGAGTTAAATAATTCACTCAGAGCCTGCACCATGTAGGTCTGTTTCAATGGGCTCAGAGAGGAGAGGCCATTACAGATACTAGGCATCAACCAACAGCTAGGCCACTAAATTAATGGCTTCCCTTGCTGAGAAGACCAAAGACCAGAGTTTTTGCTGCCTGCTGAGCAAGGAGAATTGGGTATTAGGCTGAGGCCAGGCGTGTAACAACAAACACAAGTTTGATAACTTTTAAATCTTTGATCACTTCTGAATGTTTTGCTGTTGTCTTTCATGGTTGTGGTGTAGAAGACGCTGAGTAATATAAACCGATTGGATAAGGAGAGTGTCTTCACTAGGTGTCAGTGCTAAATGTGCCAGTTAATCAATGAGGAACATCACAAGCTGACTTCTTTACCTTCCATATGTACATGCGGTGTATTCCATATGCGATAGGCTGTCACAGTCCAGAGAATTTGGAGATATCTTTATACTTCTCAAAACCACAGAAATGACAAATGACACTACAGACACACCACAGCAGATCATATTCTCTAACTCTCAAACATCCAGTATGCAATTTACTGTTTTATTTAGATAGTACCTCTTACATTGGCATACATGGTAAAAAATAATCAGACATACAATGGTTTTGTTGCTGTTTGTCCTTGTGAAGAAGCCAACAACAACAATAACAACAACAACAACAGCAACAACAAAAAAGATTTAGCTTTTTCATGGATACACTAGTGGTTGTTGTTTTTGGCCAGAGGTCAGGCTGAGATCCTGCACTTTGATCAGTGAGGAGGAATGATTGGGATGCATCAGCGGGGGTCCGACACTGCTCCTCTGATCCTGCGGTGGCAGACCCGGATTTGGCCCAGGTCTGGCTTTGAGGCGGCACAGAACTGGGGGGTCTGTGCCAATTTAGATCCCAAGCTGCGCGCACGTCGACGGTCTGTGGTGTGGGTGCACTCTGCTGGGGTGACAGGCTGCGACACGATGTTCTGTGAGGCGGACAGAGAGAGAGAGAGAGAAAGAGAGAGAGAGAGAGAGAAAGAGAGAGAGAGAGAGAGGCTGGACGGCTTAATTCGGTGCGTGCCGGATAGGACACGCCCCACTGCTGTCTTATTACATAGCCGGCCGAGACGCCCTCCCCCCCAGCATGCCAGCCCTGAGAACGCATTAAAACAGGAAAGTCAATTTTAGCTCCAGCTGACTGGACTGAGCCATCCAGGCAAGGAAGGCAAGCCCCCGACCAGCTCAGAGGAAAATCCAGTGCCAAATCAGCTTCACGATTCGCGCTTCACTCCTCCTGGTTTTTTTTATGGTTTATAACCTTTTTAAACACAAGGATAGTAAAATGCTATAGTTTGTTGCCTTGCTAAATGAAACCCAAAAAGAAAGAATAACCCTACATTTGGTTGCTTGCGGAGACGGAGGACCTTGCAAGACATTTGCATGTAACACACACCAAGAATTTAACCTTGATATGGATTCTACCAGCGTGAATTAACCCAAGCAGTTTGTGCTCTCCAGTCATGCAAATAACTCATACTTAAAGTCATGAATAATCAGCATGTTGTTGCTCATCTTCAGAAAGCTGCTACTTTTCAAACAAAGTCTTCTTGGGCTGTTCCATATTACTGCAGGCGATAATTTATTTGTATTTAGTGTCTCTTGTCCTCATCCACTGTAAATACATCCTTATTAGTTTTCAAATGGGGTATTAGAAACTCATTCATATTTGATGGAGGTATGCGTGGAGTGAATGAGGTGTGCTGTGATGATAGGGGTACAAAGAAGGGTATTTTATTTGGCTTTACAAATGAAAAAACTCTGCAGCTTTATGCAGTTTCTCAATTTTTCAGCTTCTGGTTTAACACTGCCATCTAAAGATGCGACACAGACAGAAAATTCGAAAATCCCTCTGTGCATCAAACTAGATTCATTTTTGATGAGGCTGAATCAATACCAGTGATGAATCATGCACGGAAGGATGGATGCATTCACAAGCTCCTGTTTTTTCCCCATGATTTTTCCCCCAAAATGCTGTGCAAATTTAAACTCCATATGCTTATCCTTTTATGTGAAATAGCAAGAAACAGACAGATTGACTGACTGCAAGCTTATTTTACACAAATTGGTAACACATGTAACAAATCCACTATAAGAAATAAATACTGATCGTCCCATTTGTTTATACATTTCATATTTACTAAGGCATCACGGTTCCAAACCTTGTCTCGAAATGCTTACAAACATTTTATTCAACCACACATGTGAGTTAAACCAACGGTGGTTCATGGAAAAACTGGAATATTTAATTACTAACCCCTGTCATAAGACTATCATTAAACTGCTTAAATTAATGACAATATGTGAGTTGTAGTGCTAGCTAGAAAAGAATAATAAAAGAAAACGTGTCACATCAGCAGACAGATCTTTTACCTAATATCCTTGGTGCAAAGCAGAGGGTCGTAATGAACTGTGATAAATACTGCTTTTCAGTGTATTAATGCAGCTGTACACAGTTGTCTGTCTCATTTATACCAGTGCCCAAAGCCACCGCCTGCAGAATCAGAGCTCAGTGCTCCCACACTCGCTTTGAGCAAAGCCACCCGGAGTACCAAGGTGATCTTGCTGTTACCCAGTGGGGAAAATATGCCTAATTAAGACAATATTCCCCCTGGTGTTCACAAGATGTAAACAATGTTGGCATGTAATAGATTACTTGTTATTTCCATCCTTTGGGGACCAATGCAGTGGCAGAGACAGGAAGTCCAAAATGTCATGGCGACCTTGCCAAACATTTGAGTCCCACCGCCCCCGCAATCCCCATCGGATGTCATCCCTTTTGAGGCTGATCCAAAGGTTTTTACTATGACAAGTACAAAAGGCTTCCATTTTAATCTCCAGGCCTGAAAGCATTTCAAAATGGAAATATATAAAAACAAGTGCTGCTACTTTTATGTCACCCGAGGTATCTATATTCCAGGCAAGCATTCAGCTGGGGATCAGAGCCTCTAGTAACAATCCTCACACAGGACAAGCTTAGTGAAAACCTCAGAATCCTCTCTGCTTCTGTATCTGTTACTCCTCAACAGTCTCCCTACTTTACCAGATTTTAGTTTTTTTTTACAGGAGTCAAATATCACACAATCTTGAGTGGCATGGGTCTAGCCATGTTGAAATGTCATAGCAACATCGCTCAGCTCAGACCCAACCCAGTATATCTGCCACAGACATCCTTAAAATCTCCTTGGGTAAAAAAGTAGAGAGAAATAGAAGTTGAATGTCAGAGTAATTAATCAGCTCACAGCTTGCAGTGAAGGCGGCGCTGGGAGTCAAGAAACATCTGGTAAGTGCAGCAAGGTGCTGATTGTATCAAAACTACAAGGAGAGCCTCTCTATAAGACGCAGCAGTGCCATAATCTACATGGTAAACACTTATCATGCAACCGGCATTGATTAAGACGTGCTTCTCATCAATCGTTAGAGCTCATTTCAACCCACTAATAAAACTGCCATCTGCACTCGGCGGGGTGTAGGAGAGATACTAGGTGGAAACTTTAAGGCAGCGCATGATTCTGACGCGGGCTTGGATCTGATCTGTGCTTCGCCTTGAGAGGTTACAGTGCCAGTGATGAGAGCAGTGTCTGGTGGTTTGTGTTTTTTGCATAGCTGATGGAAGTTTCAGTTGAAGTTGTGTTTGTGGTTGTCCATGGAGGTTGTCCATGTCCATGTTGCATTCGCTTTTGAGGTTTGAGCCTGCTGCTCCTTCCCTGGTGTCCGGCTCTGTCTTATGTGTGTGTTCATTCATCTTTGTTTTCTAGCTCTCAGTGTGTCGGGGGCCATCAGATTCAGAACAGTCTCACTTATAAAGAGGAAAGAAAATGATGATTTAAAATCAGTTCTAAATGTAATTTAGTTTCTAAGCCCACTAAGTATTTAATTAAAGTGAACTGCAATTTCCCTTTGGCCTGCAATTTCCCTTTGGGGATCAATAAAGTAATCTATATATATAAATCTATCTATCTATCTATCTAACTTATGGGCGCTTTTACCATCTTTGAGGTACTTTTTCAGAATAGCTAATTTTTGTATCTTTCAGTCTATGTAATTGGTCAAATGCTGAAATGCAATGGTTATATAATACTGCAATCAGTATGTAGCACAATTCAAAACATAATACTGTAGCTGTAATAAGCTATCATTCTGACTTAAGAGCACTTTCAAAAAGTGGTTGAAGTGAAGTGAAGTGGTTGCTACATCTTTTTTGTCCATAGGGATGTATCTGTATAAACATCAGGATAACAGTGGCCAGTTTGCATGTTGCATGCAGTTTTTTTGGTCCTGAGAACAGATTCACATTTCACATGAAAAGGGATATTATGTTTTATTATACGGCTCTTCAGAATGTTCCAAAAAGTACCGTTGATTTGAATGGGCCATCCCAACGTTCGCAGGTGAATATTTCCTGATATTCACCGCTGCGAAAAGATATTGGCCGCTGACATTGGCAACGGGTTTTTTGCTTCTAATTCACATCTTTCATATCATTCCGCATGCTGTTCAGTACTCTAATGCCCCCCCTCCCCACCTCCCCACCTCTCAGCCCTTCTTTGTCTGGGGGGGGGGGGGGATACCCCATCTACTTTTACCCTGTCTCTGGAATGTAAAAGACTCCCTTTAAGTCTAACATTTTACGACAAGTGAAGACTGTCACTCTCTCCTCAGCTGTGAGAATAAATGTTCCTCTTTCTTAGACAGTCAGTGAGTGCACTTATCTGGCAAATATTAAAAATAGATTAGGGGGCCGTTGGAAGGTAAGTGGTGCCATAAGAAGGATTGATTGTCCGAGGGAGTGAGGCTCAGACTGCAGCCATCACCTTGAAGGTCCCATCCACTTAATGATGTCATGAGCCATGTGCTTCCCTCCTTGAGGGATGGCAGCCATTTTGCAAAGGATTCTGACACCCCTCTTAAATGGCAATCGCAAGCAGTTAACGACAGTGCATTCAACCCACGGCGGATAGGTAGAAGACAGACATTGTAGGTTACTAGGTAGAGGAATAATACAAATGCACCTGTCACATACACTTGGGAATGACAGAAGCCGGGGTAGCTGGTATGATCCTTTTAGGCTGTGGTGCCAGCATTTAGACGGCATGTTCTGCAATGCCTTCTTGTATCTGTCTGAAATATTAAACCAAACTTCAGAGGGAGTTTCTGGAAACATTTGCAGACATTTGCATGGGTTCATAAAGGGAAAGCCATAAAAAGAAATGGGAAATAAATTATGATTGAAACCATCATTGTCATTGCCCATTACTATCCTATACAGTCGTAAACAAAAGGTTAAGACCACTCTTAAGAATGCATCATCCTTATGTCAGCCTATTGTACTCACCTTTCAATTTACTATCATGCCGCATTTCGCTGTTTTGCCTTTTCTTAAAAAAACATGAACTTGGTAAAAAAAGTAATCATGGATGTACAGAGGGCACACATTGTGATTCTGTTCCCGGAAGAGCAGTCATGAAATGTAAGGACTTAGGGATGCTTGAAAGTGATGCTTTTTTTTTTCAAATACATTTTTGCGTGTTTTTATAAAAGTAAACACTGAATGCAGCACAATGATGGTGTGACTGATGGTCGATTGAAGTGACTACAATAGGCCGACCTAAGGATGACGCAATCTCATGCAATCAATTTCAATTCTGATGCAATCACTGCATTCAGAAGAGAAGAAAAAGGTACATTTTCGAAGAGTGCTCTTAAGCTTTTGTCCTCAACTGTATATGAGCACAGTAACTGTACTGACTAATGTGAACACATTACATTTCACAGCTCCTAAAACTTTTTCACAAAGTTAGTGATCTTGAAAAGGTGACAAAAGACATAAAAGTCTTCTGTCAGCGCTCTAATTTGCATTGGGCAGGAAAATTCCCATAAGCCTTTCCGAGTGCGGGGGGAGAGAGTGGTGGACATGTGCCAGTTACGAAGGGGTTTGGAAATGCCTCGTGCAATTAGGCTCCTCCACCGCAAAGAGGCCGCCGCCGCGGCACTGCCAGTGCATTCGTCCCAGACCCTGATCTCTGCGCGGTGCCAGGCTGTCAGCGGATGGGTTGAAAGGTGCCGTCTGACAGGGGGAGACGAGAGGGGGGCCAGCTTCCCTGCCAGTGGGCTTCTGAGCGGATTTGGAGGTGTGCAGGGTCTGCGGATGGGAAAATCTCCCCCCATCCGAAAAGTCGATTAAAGGCGGCAGCTGTGTTTCAGGCCCTGCCAGGCCTGCTGCATCCCTCTCTCCCTCTCCCTTTCTTTCTTCCTTTCTCTCTCTTTCTCTAATACTTTCACTCCTCCGGTCTTCTTTCTCCATCTTGACTTCAAGGAGCTGAGGGAAACATCCTTTGAGGGGGGAAAAAAGATGCCCGACAAGCAGCCCTGCCATCTTCTGTGGAGGGGAACTTTGGTTAATCACCCTTCAAAATCGGCCCTCTCCTGGCTCCGCTGGCCTGTCCCATCAATTAGCACAGACGAGTCTGTGGTTCACTAACGTTCAGTGCGTCTGTGAACTTAATGGCTCATTAAGGAGGCACACCTGGTTTGCCTGAGTAAATTATCATCAACGAGATCAAAAGAGAGTAAGACGACTGAGATGATCAGTGTCTGAAGCCAAAAGGACCCTCTCTGTTAAGGAGAAGAACAAGAAGAATTTCCTGTGGAATATTGCAGGATAAAGGATGAAATCTGCTTCTCACAGACCCTTTGTTGTGCTATGCATGTCTAGACTGAAATGATGATAGGAAAAACTATGAAGCTTTTGCATGTTCTATAGGTGGAACCTACCTTTTATTTGAATAGCTGTCACAGTGTTTGGACCGCCTCAAACTCACCTTCATGTGCCCCTTTGCCCCCAGTGGTTCGATGAAAGGATTTCCTTTTATCCAGCCAGTTATGTACTTACAAGAGTCTTTCCTCTGCCGAGAAATCTAGACAGACTGCATTTGTGTGGAACTGCATTTGAGAGGACTTTCTCTACTCCGACCCCGATTCCTCCGCAGGCACCAAATAAATTTCCATTGGGGATTTGAAATCGATACCCACACTCCGTCTTCGGCCTCTTTTAGGGCCCTTGCAGCCTCTCCTCAGTGACTTTAAAAGTATGTTAATGTAATTTATTGAACCTCTTTCCTTAATCACATACACTGCCCATAATTGCATACCTTGACGGCTGCAGGACTTCTAATTGCTAATGCTTTTCCTGGAATTTGTCCTCTAATCCTCGCATGTAATTACTCCTAAAAAGAAAGGAAAAAGTGCTTCATGGGTAGTTTAGGATAGACACTTGCTCTCAGGCCAGTGTGTTTGGTCCTCTAAGCACTTGCTTTTGCTCTTTTTGCTTTCCACTTGAACAATCTCTTATTAATATGGCCTTGGTCTTGGTCGCACCATTTGTATCAAAACCACTTGATCCATTATAGCAGTACATGGGTAGCACCCTGCTTCCTCATCTGTCTATTCGGTTTTATGGTGCAGTTCTTTAGTGTAATTATTTGAAATGGCTATTTCTCTCACATTTATAGACATGCGTGACGAGGGAACTGTCAGGGTGAGCTGTAGGATCGCTGTGTGCATCCATCTCCAAGGAAGGCTATTTGCAATCAACTGGGAAGTGCAAGATGCAAGGTCCATCATTTGGGGCTGACTACCTTGTGTATTAGCATTAGCATTTGAATTAGCATGTATGATCTGTGGCAGTCCTGGCTCTCTCCTGTCGCTTTAAAACCGTTTGCTGTGGTAAAGTTGAAGGGATGCAGGGTCATAATGTCTGGCAGGGAGGCCAGGGTAAGTAAGTGCCCAGGGCAAATGTTTTTGTTATGACTAATACCCAAAACTGTCACTTTGTGTTGCATCTGCTGATGTGTGTTGCTCCCATGTCATTATATTTTACTATCAGCTGATAAGGGTCTCATCCACCTCACTATTTGCATATTTTTTCTTGCACACTGATTTATTTCTGGTGTTGGTCGAATGGAGTATTAGGTTGGCCTAAGGGTAGAGGGTAGAAGGGTAGAGATCACAGAGACATCTGGAGAAGAGTTGGTTGGAACACATCCTGTTGCAAGAGCTGCAACTGCAATGAAAGAGCAATACAAAATAATAGAAAACATTAAATAAAAACAAATACATTAATATGATGGTTCTGAGCACCGTCAAAATAGGGTTGAAGTTGAATCGTGTTGTTTATGATGTGGAATTGCACGTCAATTAATACGTCAGCTTGAAAATTCAATTCAGTTTGGCTCTCTTCATCCCCTCTTTTGACAGAAAAGGAATTTTTTTTCCAGTCCTACCTCAAACAAACTCATTAGTCTCTTTGTAATGCCTTGTGAAGATAAAGAGGTACTTGTTCAGATGCTCTTCATTGACACTCTATTGCCTCCAATATGTCAGTCTATTCCCTATATCTTTCAGCTGCACACTCATTTTTTTTCTCTAGGGCTGAAGTGCACATTTCCAATTTCCCTTTAACCACAGCTAATTTTTTAGTATGGCCATTGATCTACAAATGAGAAACCTTTGTAGAAAGAGACAAATTGATTTAAGAAAAACAGCCGTCCTGACCTTTTTCCTTCTTCCTCCTTTCCCCTTCTGTGGAGTCACACATGTGTTATTGCAAATGGCTTGCCCTTCTCCCTTTTGTGTTCATGTGGTAGATACACCTGGTATCAATGTCTATGTGTTATTGGGATACACGTGGTATCAATGTCTATGTGTTATTGGGATACACCTGGTATCAATGTTTCATAGTTCCAGATGGGAAAATGTAAGCAGGTGCAGCATATGCACATACATACAACAGCTGTTGACGTAACAGTGTTAAGAGCCTCTGGGCTCATGTTAGTGTTTAAAACTCAGGCTACTCAGTTGTTAACATTAGAGAGCAGCACACAAACTAAAACACAAAAAAGAAAGAAAGAAATTAAAAGAAAGAAAGAAAGAGGGAAGGAGAGAAAATAATGCTAAAAAATAACAAAACAAAAAAAAACATCTGCACCATTAGCTAAATTGCCACTTTATGCGAACAGTGGGACGCTGGCACATTACCACTGCTAAGCGGCAACCTACAGTGAGACTAACAGTCTGTTTCCGATGTCAAATGAAACCCCTAAGAACCTCCAAGCTCGCAATATGAGTCTCTCTGGGGGCAGTCACCTCATGAGTTATCAATAGCTCATCTCAGCATTCATGCAAAAAAAGTTAACTGCTAATGAACTCAGCGTTAGCATAGCCTGTCAGCATGGGCATGTCCACATTAAAGCTGCATTTTGGTACTCAACTCCATTGCGGGGAGAATAAAAACAAGTCACTGAGAATTTTTGTATGGATTAATTTTGTGTAAACTCAACCCCTCTGTCAAGTCTCGTCCTGTTCGATAGTTTAGATGTCCACTGTGTAGACATTATTTATGTTCTGTGTTGTGTTTGTTTACTCATCTCTCCTCTCGTTTCAGACACGTCATTGTCTGCTCCGCCTTGATTGTTTTCACATGTCTCTCATCACCTGGTGTATATAGTTTGTGTGTCCCTGTCTCTCGTTGCCAGTTCGTCTTAGTCTCTCCATGTTTCTAGCGTTCCAGCGATTTCCCGTGTTTGATAGATCTCCTGTTGCCGACCTCTGCTTGTTTAACCGATTACGTCTCTGCCTTTTCCCTGTCTGGATACCGTGCCCCATCATTGACTGCCTGCCTGTGTATCGACCCTGGACCGATCTGACTACGAACTCTGCCGCCGTCTTTCTGTACTGGGATTTGTATACTTGTGTATGGACTGCCGATACGTGTACCGAATCCAAAACAGTAAAGATATTCAATTGCACATACCTCTGTCTCCTTGTCGTGCGTTGGGATCCACAGTCTCTACTGAAACCATTACACCCTCAGTCCTTCATTTCTAAGAAAACTTAAGTTTGAAACATATCCAACATGCAGGAGTTAAGACACTGTAAACTACAAATGCCTTGTACTCAACTACGCAACTCCCAGGAAGAACCCATGAAATGTTGGACCGAATCAAGGGGCTGATCCAGGAATAATTTTTTACTTTCAGCTTTGGCCTTGGTGGAGGTTTGCACTATTCGAGTGCCTTTCTAGTTGAATGTATGGTCTTCACCACCATTCGCCATTTTGAGTGTGATTACATTGATGCAGCATTAGCTTGTGATGCGTACATGAATATGAAAAACACCAAGCTTCTATCATGGACAAATACCTGCAGAATATTGCTGTGTCCACAGATTGTCATACCTACCTCTGCAGGGGTTGACTGAAAATTGCGACCGTGCCTTTAAGCCTGTTTCAAAAATAACACATTGCACATCAATGGATGTGCTTTGCTTTGAAGATAAATGATAACAATATGGAGACATTTGGTCTTCCCCCTGTCCTCCCTTTCCAGCCACAGCCTCCTGTGGAGCAGCGGATACTATAATCACCACTCTCTTACACATCCCTAGCCTTTGCGCTCAGCATGGTAGCATTAGGACAACTGAGTGGCGGTGCTTTTAATGTAACGAACAATGGGGAGAGCCTGCTGTCAAATAGTGCCACCGAATAAGGATGGATGGAGCCTACTCTACTTAAGGCCGTTTTGCTGAACAAAGCACTGTGTAAATATTGTGGTGAAAAGTGGATACTTTAGTTTTTTGTTCATTGTTCCCTTTTTTTTCCTCTTGTTTATGAAATGAATTTCCAATGCGTTGTGTTCAGTCTAGATTCATCGGATTTCTCAGGAGAAAAAAAGAAGAAGTTACAGCGAGTATTGACATGAACTTGTGGCACGTCTTTTAAGATGCACCGAGAGTAATTACTATAACCTTGAGAAAACAGAGAGATGAGCAAGCGATGACTGGGTCAAATGGCCTGCAGGAATTGAATACATCTGGCAGATGAAGTCCAGCACCTTCCTTCCTTCACTGTCTTCCAAGTGATTAAGTATATGGGTATATTTAGCACAGCACTTACTTAACGATGAACTGCATTAACCGTGAGAAATATGTAATGACCCTTGAGCCTGATTATTTGCAGGCAATGATAACAGCATCTGATGGTAAATCTAACAGGTTTCAGCTTTCACAGCGTCCGTGTATCAATCTTCATCTGTGTGCGTGGTGTGCCTGTGTGTCAAAATTATATTGGAAATTGCATGTATTCACACTATAGGTGGATAGGTGAATATGAAATAATATGCACTCCTGTTCATTCTTTGTGAATTATTGATTATTGATTATTGCTTTGTCTGATATCTACGGTGGCCGAGAGGTGCAAACCAACATTACAAAATCTGAAACACTTTTACAAAGACACATTTACATTTTGGAAAACATTTTTACATATCATAAAACAAAATTACATTACCATAACACATTTACAAGTCCCGAAACAAATTTACATTTCAGAAAACAAATTTACATTTCAGAAAACAAATTAACAAGACGCAAAACACTTTTACAAGTGGCGAAACAAATTTACAAATGACATTAACCAGAAAGGGAATGTACCAACTCCGTGATTGACGTGGAAGTGATAACGGAAGTGCTCAATTTGAGTTGATGGATGGAGTTCATGGTGAAAAAGCAAACTCAATGATGCCCGGTTATATCGCAGAAAGGATTTCTCCTCTACAAACGTCAAAATTAGGGCAATACGACTGGACCTTCGTGGACCTAGACAGCTGTTTGGTTACCGCATGATGTGGCAGGTGCTCAAAGAAAAGTACAATCTGCGAGTGAAAAGGGATCATGTAATGAATTTGCTCCGGGAGCTCAATCCTCGAGGGTGCCAATGCTCAAAAAAATAAAGTCTTTTCAGAGACCTCAAGCTGATGTGTACACCGTGTAAACATGACATCATGTCCACGATTACAGCGTACGAGTGTCCCTCATTAAAATATTGTATGCACTGCTGCGGGATATCTGGCCCTTCAGTCTGGTCTGCTCCATTTAAAAACTCTAAAGACCACACGAAAAACAAAATCGCGTTAATCGGCTTATATGGTTGCCACAAAACGGGCAAAACACCACTCTCGCTGTCAATCTTGGGTCACCGTGAACTCCATCAACTAAAGTTGAGCGCTTTCGTTATCACTTCCATAGACATATATATACGTATATATGTCTATGATCACTTCCACGTCAATCACGGAGTTGGTACATTCCCTTTCCGGTTAATGTCATTTGTAAATTTGTTTCGCCACTTGTAGATTTGTTTCGGGACTTGTAAAAGTGTTTTGCGTCTTGTTAATTTGTTTTCTGAAATGTAAATTTGTTTTCTGAAATGTAAATTTGTTTCGGGACTTGTAAATGTGTTATGGTAATGTCATTTTGTTTTATGATATGTAAAAATGTTTTCCGAAATGTAAATTTGTCTCAAGCTTTGTAAAAGTGTTTCAGATTTTGTAATGTTGGTTTGCACCTCTCGGCCACCGTAGATATCACCTACACACTCACCACAATGTAGATGAGAGGTTCTTGAACGATTTAGCAACTCCTCACCAGACACATACAGCTTAAAAAGAGTATTGAGACTGAGACTGTAAACCTTAGGCAACCTCAACTAAATCTTACCACAATACTGATTATATTCTTCACCTAAATATTACTGTTTTCAGAATGCCTGAGAGGCTGCAGATTTTTCCAGTTTGAGTTTAAACTGAAAAATCACACTTCAACTTTTGACTGTTGTCATATTTTGATGTTACTTATTTTTCATGATCTTTCATTTGTTGATATATTTATGTAACCTCACAGTCCAGGAACGATTTCAAAATGACTAAACCACAACTTAACACTTAAACAAGACTATAAAAGGAAACGTAGTAAAATATCACCCAATGCCTCTGTTTCAATTTCAAATTCAGAGCCTCCCCCTGCCCCAGCACACACACACACACACACACACACACACACACACACACACACACACACACACACTCCAGATGTGACACAGATCGATGGCGTGTTCTCGGCAGTGTCTCTCAGCAGCCAGATGGCCACAGGTCTCCAGCGTGGAAGCATCCCCCCGCCGCTGGCCTCCTCAGTGGGGTGAGCTCGCCGGCCACTAATGAAGCCGAGGCCTGGGGCTGAGGCTGGCGCCATCGCATGGGAGGGCTACTGGGACGTGACCAGTTTTAGCCATGGCTGTTATCAGCCAAGTGTGTATGCTTGTGTGTGTGTGTGTGGGGGATGGGAGTGTGCACAGAGATGCCTGTAGTGGGGTACGGATAGATGTGTGGACACAGCGAGGAGGCCTGACAGATCCTACTATCCATGAAGCAAGAGGAGAAACGCAATCTTTGCCCATGTTTGCTTTTCGTGGTGGTTGTTTCAGGGATAAGATCAGGTTCACTGGTTGGCAACGCTGGGTGCCCCATTATACCCCTTCAATTCCTTGCGTAAAAAAATCTGTGGTAGACAATATATATACCATATGAGACACACTGACCCTACAGCGTCCCTGTAAAAAGGCATATTGTATGGGACATTCCCATAAAACATAAATTTTGCTAAAAGTACAGTCACACAACCATGGTACACTACAAGACGGTGATACCAGGGTAAAAATCATGATGAGTTCATTCAAGGCCGGAGATCTGTGGTCCCTTAACTGCACAGCAATTCAGAGTGGATGGTGACAAGCTGGCTCCGTCTCCAGCAGGGGAATATAAAGTGTTTCTAATGGACCTCAGTGATGGTGAGACCATCTCCCAACAAGCCCCTCAGCGTTATCAAATGGGCTCGGGGAACTCCCACGGAGGGACATAAATGTCACAAAAATGCAATTCTCCTTCTCAGGCTAAGGGCTCTCTGGGCTCCACTGCTCCGCCGTCGGTCGCCGCCCGCTCGTTTGCCATTTCTAGAAGACAGGCATGACTGGAATCCCTGCGCCTGGAAGTGTCCGCCCGAGCGTTTGCTCTCTCTCTGCCACTCCGAGTCCTGCTAATCTAGAAGTCTGCGGCGCACAGTGCTCGCCTCAGATTAACCCGGGAATATCAAGCGAGGCAGCTGGTGGCAGTCAGATTAGCAGATCTGCCATGTTGTCAAAGCTCCATCGTAGATATCCGCCGCTTTTGTTTTGGTATGTCATAGTTGTGTTTTACAAAACTCTGTGTTCCACAGTAACATGACCAAAACGAAAGGCAATGCAATTGTCATACACAGAATTTCAGTATATTAGGCATAGACATTAGGTAAAGAAAAGGACAGTGTCTGTTACATGACTATGCTGTTTGTTTACTGTTTTTCAAAAGCATTTTTCATTATTGTCACCAGACTCAGTGGACGGTGCACACAAATCCCAAAAGCATTTCTACATAGACATGATCTATAGTAAGTGAAGACATTAGGTGGACACATTGCTATTTAAGAATGCGTGTGCACACACACGTACACACGCACACACACACGTATGAACACACACGCACACACACACACAAATACAGCAAATATGAGCAGGTAAAACTGTTCTGTAAATTGATTTCATTCTCAGTATATATTATCAAACCTTTTTGTTGTTTTTTCTGTTTTTTCTTTTTTTTCTCCCCGTAGCTCCCAAACACTGAAGCCTATTCAGCAGGAGAGCTGTTCCCTCCAGATAAACAGGAATTTTTGTTTGTTGCAATTATTGCCTGAGGATTGTTTCCAATGTGACTGGACTGTCAATGAGCAGACAGATGGTGGAGGGAGAGAAATGGTGAGAGGGAATTCAGAGCAGGAGGACGACCAGATACCAGCAGACTCAGTGCAGACTCGGCCGGTTCGCTGCCGGGTCCGGACCCGAAAACAGATTTTAATTGGATCAATGCCAGATCCGTTGTGGAACCTGCAACTATCTGCAGATTGGAGGCTTTCACCGCCATACTTGGTGTGAGTCAATTCGAGAAGTTTTTTTTTGCTGTTGCAATTATATGTTATTTGCAGTGAGTAACTATAAAATGAAGCATAATCAGTAGTCTGTATTGTTCTCATTGAAGGGGACTGCTGATACTGCCAAGGTTTTTAACTATGCATACATGTTATGGGAGTGTTCAAAGTTGAGACTTCATTTACATTTTTGCATGGTGAGATGAAAGCCTCAGAGTTGAAGTGATATTAAAACATTATGATCTTAAAACACCAACCTCCTGAAAATGTGTTTTTTTCCCACTTGCTGTATGCGGTACCTCACATGTTTGACATGCTGTAGCTCAAGTTTAGCAATGATTGTTCGAACCAGCAGTGATTGGTGCCTGGAGCATGTGTGTGTGTGTGTGTGTGTGTGTGTGTGGGGGGGGGGCTAGTAGTCTGAGGAGCAACTAAAGGCCTGGTGGTCACAGACTGTCCTCAGGCTATGACCACCAATGTGCAGCAATGCAATGTGGAAACGCAATGCTCATTTTTGTTAATCAATTCATTTTATGTAGTTATGAGAGCACTCTTCCAGTGTATTCTTGTGTATTCTATTAAATAAAGTATGTGTGCACATGTGGTTTAAAGACAGATGGGAGACGAATTCAGTATTATTACAGGGAAACTGTGCAGAGTTGGTAGTAAGCTAAAGCCAGCTGTCTTCCCTTTCTTAATGTTTCTTTCATAGTATTATCACTACACACTTTTTGCAATAGGATAATGCATATATATATATACCATTACATCATTACATTATATCATCACCGTTATATACACCATTTCAGTGGGGGAAAAAGAGGGATGAAAAACAACAACCATTTTCACAGGAGCACTACGCGGGATCAGGATGGACATGTCAGATTTGGAGTGCTGTCAATATCTCAAAAGTGCTAGAACCAGAAGAGGTGTCTAAAAAATGTGTGGAAGAAAGATTTAAAGACTTAAAAACAGCATTTGCTTCATAAAAACATTTACTGCAGTGAAAACAGAGACAGGGTGGACAGGCATTGGCTACTGCAGGTGTGTAGCAGTATGTTCTGCAAGTATGTTTTTTAATGTGATCGTCCAGATAAGATAGGTAGATGAAAGCACAGTGCTTCAAGAGAGTAATCACAGAGAGTAATTATTATGACATTCATGATATTTGCCCCGATCCTTGTATTCTTTTTCCCCTGACATTAGTTCGCTGAAACCCCATTATTTGTCAAATTTCTATCTCCATGGCAACCTGTTATCGCAGCAATGCTTGAGATCAATACATAAAATCAGTAAATCAAGAGGTGGAAAATTCACAGTGTTTGCCATGCCCATGGTGTCTCTGGGAGGGGAAATGAGCTGCATTAGTAATTTGGTTTCCAGTGCTTGGCATTTTAAGTCTCTCACATGCATATGGTTTTTGCCATATCAGCACACTAGACTCTCAAAGCTTCTCATGAAATTGGAACATACGTGTGTGGGATGAACAGGATGTGTGCGTGTAATGAATGCCTCCATCGCATTAACATTAAAACGAACCAGCAGAGCCAGGGACCACTGCATATGCTTATTCTACAAAAATAAAAATGAATTAGCATCTGGTGTCAGTTAATTATGCTTCGATTAAGACTATTACATACAGTACATTAATTACAAGTATTAATCACAAGTATAACTGGTATTATTGTGCCTATCCTGTAATGCAGTTAAGTAACTGACTGAATAAAACCTGCAAAATACCTGCTTGTGTTGATAGCGGTACTAGGAATAACAATAATAATATAGCATCCAGAGCCAGCTATAAGGACTGCAATTAGTCACAAGGTCAGGTGTGGAACTCTTGGCTTCCAGGTAGGCGCCAGATGACATTGCTTACCTGAGGCTAATGAAATGGCATGCTGGCTCAAATTGCTTGAATATCACGCAGTGTGTGCCTCTTGCATAGATACTTGACAGATTGGGGCTGGATCTGATTCAGAGTTTGTTCCTGTCAGTGTATGATCTCCCTCCCAGACATTTCACTACTGAGCGGGCATAGCTGTTGATTTTTGAGAAAACAGGAGCACCATGGTTCCTTGTAAATATCACAGTGATGGTTGAAAAAATAATGGCTGCCCCATTCTCATTATTTCAGTTTAGAAGTCCTGTTTTTTTGTGCCATTAACAACATGACCACATAACAGTCATTTTTACTATGTGGCTGTAGCTAATATTGCTCTTAGAGTTAAAAGCTCTGCAAACACTCAAGGTTCGGTTCGGCTGGCTCAATTAGGCGCCAAAATCTCAGGTTCAGCAACATCTGTTTGAGAATACATGGCCAAATGACTGAATGTTGCATTATGGGATAAAAAAGGATAAAGTGGTGCTGTAATTATCCGTGTTTTAGTGTTACTTAGCTGTCTGCTGAAAATGAGGTGACTCTGAAAGTTAGTAATTACCGTGACAACTCTGAGAGTAAATTAGCCAGACTTGTCGAAGGCCTCGCTTTTTGCTTTCCTTTCCCTTTCTTCTTCCTTCCTTCGTTTTTTTTTTTTTTTATATATATCTTATTCTCTTTTTGAACCTTTCCCAGTAATAGGCGGGTGGTAAATTGTTGTTTTGCTGCAACGTCAAAGTCATTTTCCGCTGTGCTATAAATAGCCGCTCGCAGTGTGCCCGAGGTTGCGCGCGCGAGCGAGAATGCAGACGGAGTGGGCCCAGCCAAGGTCGGGGAAGCTGAGCTGAGCTGAGTCTTCCTCTGGAGGCAGGTGGCGGTAGGGATGGTGATGAGAGGGCCTCTTATCTGCGCTTGCATGCATTACCTGGGCTGCAGCGTCACCACTGCGTGTCGTTGAGAGCTTATTTATTGCCTCACGGTCGAGTGCCCGCTGGGTCCAGAGGCCTCGCAGTGCAGAGAGCAAAGATGTCAGCTCAAGTCATGTACTGTCTGCATGCACACGCACATACACACACACACTCACACACACAGAAGTGTGCACACTCATACACAACGATTTTAACTGTACAGCAAATATGAAGTGCTTCATGGCATCTGATTGTCCACAAGATATTAACATCTGAGTTATTGAATCTGCAGTCTGTATTTACGTACTGTATATAATTAACTTAATAATTATATAAGTAGAAGTACCCATCTAAAAAATGACTTGAGTAAGAGTAAAAATACTAGTGACTGGTGAGTAGGAAGTCACTTCTTATGATGACATTTATGACACTCTTTAGGCATATGTAGTTTATTGTGTTCATGTGAGGTTATGCCCCAAATATTTTGAAATGCTTGTCTAATAAACTCAACATAACATAGCCATCTGCAATGCACATTCAAGTAGGCCTACTAAATGACATTTCACAGAATGAAATAAAAATAAATTGTAGGCTGGCCTATATAACCTAAACTTGTAGGCCTATCATCGATATAGGCCTATAGCCTCTCCAAAAGGGATACAAGCAACTCAGAAGAGCAATGGTGAATAAACTAACACTTTCACTATACTAAGGTCACATTATCTAAAGTTATAGAAACTAATATCAAAGTAAATCTAATATTATGTATGTTCTACATCCATATGTACCACAATACCATAGGCCAAACTGTGTTTGTACTTGAATCCATAGATTTCCACTGTCAAGTGTCCTGGTTCAATATATCTGCATGTATCTACATAGCCAAAATAGTCGACATTGCAGGTTTGAAGCTATTTTCATATAATACTAGCTAGATGTGTGAAGCCTAATGTAACTGAGTATAAGTGCATTTTATAATCATAAATGTACTAGATTAAGGGTAAAACATATTCCAAATAAAAAATACTGCTATAAATACAATTTATGGCAAAGTTACAAAGCCCAAAGTACACGCCATTGGGAGTAACTCTCTCACACAGAAACTACTTTTTCTCTGCTGCCTGAAACGCCTCATTGGAATTCCAGCCCTTTTCCTTTGTTACAAGATGACACAATCTGGTAACACAATACTTATTCTCTAGGTCTAGTGGACCCCAAAAATGAAATTATGAACATTAAAAATTAGCATAATAGGTGCTCTTTAAAACTTGCCTGCACTGATTTTTTTTTCATCACATTTCTTTCTTTCACAAACAAGGAAACACAAGACTGTCAACTTTAATTTCACCCCATCTGAAGCAAAGTGCTGGAGGAATAGCTATCAGCCATAACTCTCTGACGGAGGGCAACCATATGACATCTATCACTATGAATACTAGAAAATACTATTTATTGGGTCTTTGATTAAATCTTTATATCTTTAAAGCTTTCAGTTAAGTGTATCCTGTCATTTGAAGATAGTTGTGTGTGTGTGATTAATATTGTTTGACTGATGTTGTGAGGGCATTTTAGTTAGATGTAAGCCTCATTTTCAGTATACATTTTGCAGCACTCTGCAGTCAAACTGTACTTCTTTTTGCCAACCTGTAGGACATTTGGTGTATTGTCTGCAATGTGTTTATTTGTTTGTGTTCTCTTGTGTGCCAAGTTCATCTGACCCCGCCCTCAACTGTCATGTGTTACTTCCTGCCTTTGTTTAGTTTTCTGCTAGTTTCTGTTCTCACCTGATTCAGTTTATTAGCCTGTTCATCATCTGTATTGATTTCACCTGTCCCTCGATGTTTTTGTCCAATTATCTGTCTTCCCTGTTTAGTTTTTCTCTCTGTATTTAAGTCCTGTGTTGGCAACTGTTCTCCGACCTATTTCCAGCTTTTTGCCTTTGCTTTCATGGATGGAATTCCTTCTGCTATTAATTTGCTGAGTCACGGATTGTATTGCACTAAATCACTTTTGTGCACATCATATTTTACCTAATATAGCAGAACTGTTATGGGGACAAAACGAACATTCAAATGATCATAGTGTGGTGCATTGTGTATTTCATGCCACAGATGTATAAATGCTGGCCTAGGATATCTATTACGTGGACAAAATGACTTATCTATGAAATGAGTTTATTTTTCGTCCACAAAGTGAGAAGTGCATTCAGCCTTTTGTCCACAAAATGAAAAGCACAACTGTCAATTCAATGCACAACATGAATCATTTCTTTTCTTTTCTGTGCACCAAAGAATGTGCTGTCTTGAATATTTTGTGGATACAATGCCAACATGTGTGTGTTTCCCGTGGACAAAAGGCATTATGGTGTTACACGGTATTGTAATAAATTAATGCATTTCCAAGCACATCTAATGCGTTCTGTCTGCAAAAAAAAAGGTTTGTTACACTTGGCACCTCTTAGATGTTTGTGCTTTGAAGATCGTGTGGAAATCTGTTGCGGGTTATGGAATATAGCTTAGGTTTTACAGTGATGGCTTGACATAAACACCATATGGCATCTTTCTCTGGTGTTGAACATGTTGTGAATAACCATACGTATGGAATGTTTAATATAGGCAAAATCAATATTAATGATATTGGAGGGTGACCGTGTACTATCACTGATAAACCTTGTTAATCTTTTATGCCTTTATTGATTTAAAAACTCTTTACATCATGATGATATTGTGATGCACAACGGTCCAATTACTCCGTAGGGACAAGCTTTAACATCACATTTGTCCAAGTGAAATTGGCAGTCCATCTTCATACATATTCAAAAATATTTTATTCTCTGAGTAATAGACTGGGCTTTCCTAGAATTCTTTATAACGGCTGTCACCCTGAACACACCAAACAATAATTAGATACACAAAGGCATATTAAAGCGGCATGTTTGTGAGACATTCATCAAGTTGTCAGCTCACTGGCAGAGACATCAGTAACACTGTGAGATTCCTCAGACGAGAGGATGAGAGAGGGCAGGAACAGAGGAGACGACTGAACTCAGAATTTACATTCAAAAGGATTTGTCTACAACACTGTAGCTTCCATTATAGGGTAAATCATTCAAATGTGCAAACTGAATCACCTGAAATAGCTCTGCCAACAGTGCCTTGCTTCCTTTGGTAGCAGTGATGGGGAGGCTGCCATAGTTTAGAACAGCGTGCGTCTCAAGCGCTTCAGCCTAATGAGGAGAAACATCAGGTGCAAATAAATAATTTTGTTCGTGTTTGTACAGTCACCGAAACGGACGGCGAAAGAGAGGCAATTGCAGCCGTCCTATAATTCCTCATGAAGCAAAAGGATATCCATAAGCATCTTCTAACAAACATGATCGAGTAGAGAGTAACTGAACAAAAATGCCAGATTGAGTATCCCAGTGTGTTTCTGTTCAAAGACCAATGTGATGAAAGACTCATACAGTACATTCAGCCTCTTATTCAGCCTTAAGGACTCTCATATTGTTCTCTTGCCTTTACATGCACTGTGTCTTTAGTGGGATTGAAAGCAGTGAAGGTAAAGAGGTATGCCTGCCTGGCAGAGGAACCATAATAGTCTTAATGGCAACATCTAAGATGCACAATAGCCATAAGGGTCACTTAATTGCATGGAGGACATGTGGCATAGCAGATACAACATCAGCAAGCCTTCTCTGGTAACAGCCTCCTTGTGCACATCCTTGGTGAGTCCATTATTCTCCTAATATCATCCACTCAAACATTCTGTAAGAAATGAAGGAAGTTTCTTTGTTTCTGATGCAGCAATCTTTATTCCAGTAAAGTGCAGTAACGAAGCACGTAGAACATACTCCGGATTCAGCGGTGTAGGTCTGAACAACAAGCATCTCCAATTCTAGCCATATATACTGTTTTAAGACACCTCCTAGTAATGTAAATGAGCTAGGCTTGTAATGCAAACAGGTCTGGCAATCTTTTGTTGTTCTGTATGATAATCTGGTTTCTCTGACTGAGATGGTTCTCAATGGCCTCCCCCATTCCCATACTATGATTAATTGCAGTCACTCACACCTCAGTTTGCTTCTTGACCCCAGGTGTCTGTGCAAATCCAGTGTGGGGACCTTTCCTTTGTGAGCATGATAAGATAACCATTTGGGATATTCTGCTGGCCAACTTTTGGTGGTCACAGCAGCTGCTTGATCATGAATCTTACAGTCCACCCTTTGATGCTATGAAGCCATACATAGCATCACATCAACTTTCTTTCTCAGAGTTACACCTTTCATAGAGGTGCCCAGTGGCGGTGATGTCCTGCTTTAGGTTGCTCCCTCTGTGGCCATTAGGGAGTCTTACCCGTCATTGGACTCATCACCCTCGCGTACACTGGTCATCTCCCAGTCTCAATAGGTAACTTATCATGGGGTCATTCTGTAATTTGATACTATAATATAAAAATATTTTATCAGGTTTGGAGAAGCATTTGAGAACCACCACAGCCAAGGGGAAAGTCTGAAATAATAGAGGAAAACATCATCTGGCATCTGACATCCAAAACACAAGTAAATATAAATGGCAAAATTGTTATCAAACATCATAGCATGCATCTTCTTCTCATCTATCCGTGTGTGTGTTCCATGTTTCAGCATATTGTGTGTGTGTGTGTTCATTTGTGTGGGTTAGGATGTGCCCACCAGTTGTGGATATGCATATTTGTCTCTGGGGAAATCACTTTCTCAAATTCCAGAAAAGTCGCTCACTGATTCTCTCTTTGTCTTTCTTGTCCGTGCACTCTATTGAGTGTGTCCTTCTGCCTTTCACCTTTCAGCAGATGAAGCTCTGAAAAGTGTCAAGACCTTCTCGTTGTTCCTCTGGTTGTTTTCTTCATTGTCTTCATCGGTTGTGGTCTATTTTTTCCATCAGTCAATCTCTTAAGGTGAATCTCTGGGCTTGTGGATCTCAGATCCATGTATGGTCTCAGGTCCTTTGGATTCCTGGTCTGTAGAATTCTGTTGATTGGTGGCCGCCTGGATTTTTCTTGTTGGTCCCTGTTCTGCTTTGGGATTGCCCTTGTCCACATCTCCCTCTGGTCTCCCAAGTGGACTCTGGTGCCACAGGTTCCATTGCCACAAGTGGTACCCCTTTCCATTGGTTTGGTCATCTGGTGTCTGAAATTGTATATAAAAAAATAATGTTGCCCCCCCTTTCCCCACAAGAATTTCCACACATCCAACATGCATCGACAACACAACATAAACAAGACACAACCTTAAAACAGGTTTCCAAATATACATACACTCCCCCCTTTTTTATAGAGCACACATTTTCAATGTGTGCTACTATCAACATCATTTGGAATTCCAATGTATTGGCTGCTTGTGTCTGAGCTACAGTCATTTTCTTCAAGCAGTGATTTGTCCGGCCAGGTGTTAATAGTTTCCTCTTTGGGTCTTTTGTCTTGAGGCAAGGTCAATTGAGTCTGTAGACTATGTATTTTCTGAAGCAGTTCTTGATAGCTTTTTCTTTTTGTCTGTGGAGAGTTACACCTTCTGGCTTTGTGTCCCCTCTTTCCACAAGAAAAACAAACAACGTTCTGCTTTTCTGATCTGTTGTCTTCACAGTTCCTTGCTATGTGTCCCTCTTTACCACATGAATGACAGACAATGCCTTGATGTCTTCCCCCTCTGTCTTGGCAATGTCTTGCGATGTGACCCTCTTCTCCACATGCATAGCAAACAAAGTCTTCATACCTTCCCCCACTACCTGGGCAGTGTCTCGCAATGTGCCCATCTTCTCCACATGTATAGCATATGATAACACCCACTGGATTGCTTCTCCTGAAGCTGTTAACTCTGTGTTGCCAATTAGAAGAACTGGAGGATTCTGGCCCTCTTTGTCTCCTGTTCCGTTGGGAAAGCTTACTACCTAAAGCTGCAATAGGATGTGATTTCTTAGAAGTGGCTTGATTATTGTAAAATTGTGTCATTTTAGCAATAATTTCATCATAGCCTGAGAGATGAGTCACAAACATTTCTATGGCAGAGCGGGTCTGGGGATCACTTTTGTTGATCAAAGCAAATTTATAGCCAATATCCTCTGTCATGATGTCAGGGTACCCACTGTATGTCGTGAAAGCTTCCAGTAACCTATTTGCAAAAGCCGCTGGATGTTCCTCTTGTCTCATTGACACTTCTGCTAACTTTTCTGGATTGACAGATGCAATCCCCAAGACCTCCAGTAGTGCTTTTTTCCGGTCCTGATTATTTCCCATCCTATTCTTTACTTTGTCTGTCAAGGCTCTAGATAATGTAGACAGAAGGCACAGGCTCAACACAACACAAGCATCAAAATCTGTCAATCTGTAAATGTCCACGCAGGTCTCCAGACTGGAGAGAAATTCTACAGGATCCTGTCTCCCAGGTTCAAATTTTCCCACATTCTTTACCACTACTTCTAACTCTGAGGGGGTAAGGCATTTGATAGTGTTTGACATAACCTCCTCTCCACTTGCTCCATTTCGCACAATGGTGGAGTGAATTGGTGCCATTGGGTACTTAACCGTGACACCTGAATATTGGCTCTGACTATCCCGTGAATCTGAATGTTTCTTCCAACATTCCTCATTGCCGGCGTTGCTGCTGCTAATATCAGATGTGCAATTGGAGAACTGGCTAACCCTATGTATCACCTTATCTAACTCACCTGACAACACTTCCACTGTTGATTTCAACAAGTTGTTATTAGCCTTGAGAATTCCCATTTCTTTCTGCAACTGCACATTTTCCATTTTCAAAAGCGTTTCAGTATTCTGAAGATTTTCTACGTCTGCTGCCCCGTCATTTAGACGTGATAAGAGTGAATTATTCTCTTCTTTTAGTAGGTCTCTCTCTGCCTCTAATTCGTCTAATCTTTTCTTAGTCACTTTGTATGTGGCAAGAAGTCCTTGAAGGGCATTTGCAACTTTCCCTTTTTTGTGTTTTGGTATCTTGGAATAATTTTCGAACCGGGACCCTGCCCACTCGTAGGGCTTATCCTCTGTGTTCTCTATTCCGTCAAACATTCCATGCGAACCGTGTTTTGTGATGTATTGAACCATAATATCTTCCATTCTAAAGTTAAACAAAAACTAACAACAACAATCTCCTTTTATATCATTCAATCTTGATATTATGCTTCGTATGTCACGTATTGGCTAGGCTATGAAGTATCCGTCCTAAACAATGAAATAGCGTCTTTCAACAGTCAACCGCGTACACAATTTAAATTCAAATGATTTCTCTTTCCCGTTACGTCAGATCCTATCACAAGCTTATGGCTTTGTGCGGTAAAAATCTGATCTATAATGCTTCATGTTCAAATACTGGCTATTATCCAGTCAATTTATGCCACAATTCGTCGCCCTGACTACACTTCTTTGTCACACTCACCAATACACCGGTTAATAATTATGCCACTGTCCGTCGGGCACCACTACAGTAATTTCTTTGGGCCACAGTACTTCGGGCCTTAATCACACTACTTCGGTTTTCATCTACTTGTTTCAGTTACTTTAGAAACTTTTCCCGGTCTGGGCCTCTTTGTTTCAGTTACTTTAGAAACATATTCTGATACAATTCTACTACCACACTACTTCGGGCTGATTCAGTTACTTTAGAATCTTTAGAAAAATTGCACAGAGCTAACCCACAACACCTCCTGCTTATTAATGGAACAAAGACATGAAACAGATTATCTCTATCCTTAAACCTCCTTTCTAGGTTGTTTTAAACGTGCACATTTCCTGAAACAAAAGAATAGTAGAATACTTACCAATGCCCCTCTTCTTTTTTTTGGGAAATTGCAAGATGGGTGGCTCGCCAATTGTAAGAAATGAAGGAAGTTTCTTTGTTTCTGATGCAGCAATCTTTATTCCAGTAAAGTGCAGTAACGAAGCACGTAGAACATACTCCGGATTCAGCGGTGTAGGTCTGAACAACAAGCATCTCCAATTCTAGCCATATATACTGTTTTAAGACACCTCCTAGTAATGTAAATGAGCTAGGCTTGTAATGCAAACAGGTCTGGCAATCTTTTGTTGTTCTGTATGATAATCTGGTTTCTCTGACTGAGATGGTTCTCAATGGCCTCCCCCATTCCCATACTATGATTAATTGCAGTCACTCACACTTCAGTTTGCTTCTTGACCCCAGGTGTCTGTGCAAATCCAGTGTGGGGACCTTTCCTTTGTGAGCATGATAAGATAACCATTTGGGATATTCTGCTGGCCAACTTTTGGTGGTCACAGCAGCTGCTTGATCATGAATCTTACAATTCCTTGGCTCTTTCAAACGTATGGATGCTTCATCACGTTTCACATTTCATCGTGTTGTAAGAATGTACTCATTTAAGCTACTATTAAAGCTAATGAGGGTTACCTGCTTCCACGTGTTCCTTGAAAGCAATGTGAAACTGACAGGATGGCTTTGGTCTACCAGGTTTGGTGATGTTGTAACCATATGATTCATCACTCATTCGAGAACATTTAAACTAGCAGCTGTGCATGTTCACTTTCAATGTGCAAGACCTCCTACAAGGTTATAGTTAGGTAATTAGTATATCTAACAATATCTATTACTAAGGATGCATTCCACTGAAAGACAGAATATCCTGTAGTGACGTGTGTCTTTAAAACAGCAGCAAGAAGTTTTGGTCTCAAATTAGCAAAAAATTAGCAGGCTAACTACCTAAAAGGCATTCAGATATCTTGCAAAGACCAACAACAACCAAGTTGGCACATAAAAGCAAGCTAGCATGCTGACTGGTCTTCTGGTGATGTTGTGCTGTGAAAGCTTTTCTTATATTTTCGCGGGAAGATGATACCAAAACTAGCTTCTTCTAAAAATACCTCAAAATGTAGCAGTTGCTTTAAGTGTTGCTTTAAGAATCAAAACACAGGCGCCCCCGTGAGTTGTACGCTCATTGCATGATCAGGGCGCCATGCTGTGCTGGATGCCCACTATTGTGTCCGGCAGGGAGCTCAGTGGGCACAAAGGTCAGGCTTCAACTCCGCACACGGTATAAACTGTTTCTTTAATGCACATTGACAGACAATGATACACCCAGACACAGAAAAATGAACACTGTGATTCCAGCAAGAACCAGAGATGTGTTTGAGAAGCTGCATGCACTGAGGTAATGGAGAGATTGTTTGATTTATGTCCTGCTTGTAAGAAAGCAATCAGAAAAAGAAGTTTTAGGACACTCAATGCCGTTCTCACTTTCTTGCGTGATCAGAGGTTTGACGTGCTGCCACTATGTATTAGTGTTAGATGCTGATGACTGAAGCTTGTCTCCAGAGGCACACCATCACTTTATATCACATTTCATCACATTAAATCAGTGGATGATGAGTAACAAGACTAGTTGTAAATCCGACGATAGACAACTTCTTTCAGTATCATTATTTAAAAAATTGTCAACAAAAGTCCTCTCACTATAATAATGAAGCCATGTGTGGTGAATTATGATTCACATACAAATATATTTCTACAGTTGCCATGTTCATATGTTTAATGATTCAATGAGTGCATGGTTTACTCACGAGACAGAAAGAAACCCCATGCACAACATCACTCTTGCTGACTTCCATTTTCTAATATATATTTATATATAAATATTTTCTTTCCCGCAGCATGAACCACCATTATCCCACACTCAATAGCTTACAGAATGTCACATTGTTGGATAAATGGTGTTGCTAATATGCCCACCAGTGACTATGGATTCTGAATTTAATCCTGCATTACCTCTTTCCCCCCGTCTCTGCCTCATTCTGAATGAACATAATATGAACACATTTTTTCTGTGACATTTAATCATCTGGGGACACCCTGCCTCGTGAATTGGATTAGAGTAGCTGAATTGAATGCAGCAACACTGGGAGACTTCTGTTCCTCCAGCAAACCTAGTAAACAGCATATGCATTCACTTATGTTTTGTACAGCGGCTATATTTTTCGCAGTATTATGCAAAGATCACGGAGACAGGGAAGAAAATCCATACTCTGGAAGCGTGAACAGAACAGTGAAAAAATGTTTGTCTCTTGAGGTACTTTGAGAGACAGAGCTCCAACCAACTTGTACAAACACACAGATATGCGCAGTGTGCGTGTGCACACACACACACACACACACACACACACACACACACAGATAAGGACGTACTTCTACAGAAGGTTGCATACAGATGCCATCTCGGTACTACAGAAGGTCCAACGTTGAGATCATCTGTCGAGTGTTAGGTTACTCATCAACGTCCGTGGCAGGCCATTTCCACAAACACTGGCTATGAACAAGCAGTATTTACGATGATGTGTTATTTGTTTGGTCACTCCCGTAATACCTCATTTGCATCTAATCCAGAGCTGTGACAACGCTAGCAGGAGCTTGACAGCTTTTTTGTTTTGTTTCATTTCCCCCTCTCTCTCATTTTGTGGGCGGGTGGAGTGTGCTTGTAGTTCACCAGGGGACGACTGCGGATCCCAGCTGCGAAGCTGCTGAGATTTCATCAGCGGCGAAGGCACCAAATTCTATCAGACAGCCCAGTGCAGAGAGAGTTGGCCGCCTCAACCACAGAGGCCGGGGAGACTGGGAGATAATGAACTGAGGTAAGGACAAAGCAGAGCGCAAGTAACACCAACCACAAGAGCAAGGAGAGCCAGGCTAGGGAGGAGAGTTAGCCTAGCAATCACCGCTAGTTAAAGCTTAAAAAGGCCACCTGGGAGGCAGTGCAGCCAGCGGAGACAGAACCAACATGCTATGAGAGGACAAGGCTAGGCAACATGTAGGCCTACTTCAATGTTTTCAAGATGGTGCCTGGCAGGTTGCTGATTATAATGTGTTTGGCCTTCAAGGCTACTGGTAATTACTGGTGATTGAAGTGAGCTAACTCTAAAATGCCGGTTGTTTAATAAATTAGCTTAGTTGTCCTGCTGTTTGGGAAAGAGTGAAACTCAAAGCACGACGCTGAAGAGGCAGGTGAAGTTGTTAATTGTCCGACAGTATTGCCAAAAAAAATTAAATAAATAAAAAACTTAAATAGAAAATAAATATCAGGCACACTCCTGACTTGAATTACTTTATTTAATTCATCACCTTCTTTTCTGAGCACCTACCTGGATTGGTTCTGTAGATTTTTAGAGAACTCTCAACAGTATTGACAGCCAAACTTAATATGTTTGTAACATGAAAGTGTCAAGGCATATATACATGTACCATTGATAGACATTCCCTCTGGTGGTTTTGGGGGATGGGAGATGGGACTAGACTCCATGTGGTTCTGAGATTCTTTTTGTCTATCATCAGGAAATGAGTGAAACAACATGGTTGTTTGTCACTGACAAAGACACCACCCCCATACTATCCAACAGCATGTACTCCTCTTCACAGTTCCATTCTGGGCCCTAGTCTTCTGCTGCTTCCTTCTGCAGAGAGACTGCAGCAGTGTGATGATGGGGGATGGTTTATAGACTTGGCTCCAAACCTGCAGCCATTGTAATGTTTAATGCAGCCAGGTGGCCATGAATGCCCCATACAGAGCGAGATGAGTGGGCAGGCATCTCAGCACCCTCCATCTCTCCATCTTGCTGCCCGTATGTCTTTACCGTGTCTCTGAGACGGGGTGAGATTCATCTATAATTGTAGCTCTGCAGGATGCCAGGATGTCTTTTATGCATTCAGAGTTCAGTAATGACGGAGTGGGATATCTTCTCCACAGAGGGGAAAAGAGAGGCATTGTGGTACAATGAGGAATGATTGTCGAAAGCCTGCTCCTGCATTGTGTCCCACAATAAAACATCCTTGACCATGAACAACACACGTTGCCCTTACCAACGTGCTTGCAAACGGGGAAAAACAAAAAGGGCCGTCTCTGTTTATCCAAAGGGGTCTACAGTTCACATCCTTCCGGGTCTTTCTTTTTCAGCATTCTACTGCCATCTGTGGGAGGGATGTGGGGTGCTGATGCTCCTGTGCTTTTCCGAAATCCTCCCGTAGGGAGAGGCCATCATGGAAAAAAAGCTCACACTGTGTTCCGTCTCCGTGCCTTTGGGAGCAGCTGTGCGTTATTCCCCACAACGTCTGCTCTGATGTCATAACATCAATATCTCTGCACCATAAACTGCCTCAGGGGGGTCCCAAAGCGTGATTTATTCACATCCATTTCAAATCATATACACAGAGGGTCAGGGAGCGGTGCCTCTTTGCACCCAATGCGCTCAGGTGAATTTCTTGTCCATTAAAAAAATATATCAGGTGACCTGGTATAATCATTAGCTGTATTGATCCGATATGCATGAGCAGGTAGTAGACTGAGCCAGTCGATAATCAGTAGAAAAATCTAACCAAAGTTATGTGTTTTCACATTGCATCATTTGCCTGCCTTTTTGATTTTCTGTTCATGATTGACAAGTTTGGCTTTTAGAGGGTAGTAACTCACAATATAACATTTATCAAAACGTTCCCGTTTCCTGTTTATTTATGTAACAAACACAGTATCCATTTTAAAGATTTCTCTTTTTTATCTTCACCTTTGCTGATCCATTATCCAGATGCATATTCATTCATGTTTTTTTTTTCTGAGCCATTAACGGAGGCTATCAGTGCATTGTATCTGACATGTACCTGCTGGTCTATAAGCCACAGGCTGGGAGAGCGGAGGAATTCTCCGTTATAACCAGAGGGGTAAGCCGATAAGCATTGTGTGTATTCACACTGCCGTAAACATGGCCTCCTCTCCCGTCTGTCAGAGCACAGGCTCAGACAGTCAGCCCTCTCTGTACCCCCTGGGGTGCAGGATCAATATGAAATCAGTAGGATTGCCGTGGAGCTGTACTGATGAATCCCTGAGTTGCTCACATCGCGTGCCCTCAGACACGGACTCCGCTTCCCGTTAGCTGCCGACACACTTAGCATTGCAAGGGGCTCGCTAGGCATACAGGCATGAACACATAGTTAAACACCCACTCTCTCTCTCTCTCTCTCTCTCTCTCTCTCTCTCTCTCTCTCTCTCTCTCTCTCTCACTCACTCACTCACACACACACACACACACACACACACACACACACACACACACACACACACACACACACACACATGCACACACACACAATGCCCTTTTCAATAAAAGGTGCATCATTGAGTGGCAGTGCAACTAATGACTAGTGCTTTTCTTCTGGCCTGCCTTTAGCACACAGGGGCCCGACTGGAAAATCTCACAGCTTGTGAAGATAGCTAAATCAATAATCTATTCCATTTAATGGGTTGAAGTGTTGTGTACGTCACTAGAGAGGTAGAGAGGACTAGATGAGGAGAACTGTTCAGCAGCAAACCCTTGCCTTGGTTCACTGTTTCTCTCTCTCACTCGCTGTCTCTTTCTCTCTTTCTCTCTTTCTCTCTTTCCATACTTTTCTCCCCCTGCCTGGGCTCTCTTGACTGCTTAGAATAAAGGTGTAATTGTAAGGCTGTTTTTTATTGCATGATTCATCTATGAGGAGGCTTTTGTTATGTATGAGAGCACCGTAAAGCTGCCCTGGCTGTGCATGAGCGCCTTCATCGTCTCTGCTGGGTATCATCAGGAGTTCTCTCTTTCCCCTCTGTATCTTTCTCTTTCAGAAAAGGGTGACATGTCCTCTTCTCCGTCTTTGTAATGCTCAGCACAAACGGCACAACACCAGATTCTCATTTTTCCTCTTTAACTCAAAGCTTGGAAACTCATGCATGAGAAATCAAGTTGGAGGCTTCAATTTGATTCCTGGCCCCCCCGCCTCTCTCTCGCTCTCTCTCTCTCTCTCTTTTTCTCTCTCTCTGTCTAGCTCTTTTTTTTTTCTCTCTCTCTCCCTCTCTCTCTCTATCTCTCACTCTTTCTGTCTTTCTCACATACCCGCACACATACCTACCAATTTCAGCTTGTCTGTCTTTAACTGTGTGCTTCCACATTAATACCTGTGATTAAGCTATTCTCCTGAGGCCCCATTTGCACACTCTGCATACAACGTGGAGATTCAGAGGCAGTGTTTTCGGTCTCGCGAAGGCAAAGGGGATTGGCAGCTCAGTGATTTTGTCTTGAAGTGATGAAAATAGGAAATTATTTCTTGAAATGGTGGTATCATCTGCTGCACTTTTTGACTGCAACTGACGATGAGGAAGTGTGATGTGGTTTCCCAATGTAGTTCTCCTCCCTCCCCCCCCCTCTCTCTCTATCCATCCCTCTCTCGCTCTCTCTCTCTCTCTCTCCCTCCCTCACACATGTGCAAACCTGATGCTCCAACCGAAATCTGACCTCTCCTGACCTCTCTGGCTTTTTGCGTGGTGTGATGGTGGTGTTAGAGACTCTTCTCAGCCCAGGCATAAGTGGCAGCATGCACACTGAACAGCACACAGTCAGGGCGTAGGACGTGATTTGCACCTAGGCGCTAAGCTAACGCTCGCACCCTCTCCTGAGCCGTTCAGCCCATATGCCTGCTGGCGTCAACCAGCACAGAAACATGCACACACAACAACAACACATCACACAACACAATCAAGTGTTAAACACCCACGACTCAGCTCAGTCAATATGTTCACACCGCTCATACACACAACTAAGTCAACAGATACACACACACATTTGCACATGCACATACTCACATATACAGACTTGCAAATACACACAAACATACATACACATTTGCACAAATACACACTCACACACACATACTTGCAAATACACACAATCATACACACACATATTCACACACACACACACACACACATGCACACATTTGCACATGCACATACTCACATACACATACTTGCAAATACACAGAGACATACATACACATTTGCACAAGCACACATACACATTCTTGCAAATGCACCCAAACACACATACACATTTGTACATACACACACATATTCACACACACGCACACACACACACACACACATGCACACATTTGCACATGCACATACTCACATATACATACTTGCAAATACATACAAACATACATACACATTTGCACAAACACACACTCACACACACATACTTGCAAATACACACAAACATACACATACATATTCACACACACATACACACATTTACACATGCACATACTCACGTATACATACTTGCAAATGCACACAAACATACATAGACATTTGTACATACACACATATTCACACACACATACACATTTGCACATGCACATACTCACATATACATACTTGCAAATACACACAACCATACATACACATTTGCACAAACACACAAACACATACTTGCAAATGCACACAAACATACATACACATTTGTACACTCACGTGTGATCCTTCTTACTCCACCTCCCAGCACGGGTGCAGTGGAGTCTGACTGACAGCTCCTGTTTATTCCGCGCTGCCCTCTTTGTGCCATTCAGGACATCCGGGACGCGGGTGAAGCCTGCTGGGGTCCCAGAGGTCAGAGACAGAGACATCGAGATGGAAGAGCCCTCCGGCACCACCTTCCTTGGCACCGTGCCATGCCACAGGGGCTGCTGCTGGTGCTGCTCCATGGCACTGCCCGCTCTGCCCACTCTTCGGGCCAGCAGGGTCGAGGGAGGCCAGTCTCAAACCTGCCAACCTTTGATGAGCCTGGGCAAGGTGAGCCTGAAGGAGCCCCGTTGTTCTTTGTGCCTGTGGAAGAGAGGTATTGATATGTGAGATTTATAACGATGACATTGTTTCACCCTTGCAGAGCTGTCCCTCGGCGGGTTGGTGCTTGTTTGCCTGGGTATGGATTGACTCCTCTGCTCTGGCCCTTTTTTTTTCAAAATCTTCCTTCTCTCTCTTTTTTTTCTCTTTCCTCCTCTCTCCTTCTCTCTTTCTGTCCTTCAGCTGGCGGAGGTTGAACTGTGTTGACCTGTTGCTGTTCATATCAGAGACAAATTTGAGAGTTTTCATGAGAGATCGATAGAAGGGATTTGGCTAAGCAGAACGTAAGCGTAGTGAATTATTAAAGCACCAGTGGTGATTATTTTCTGCATGACTGAAATACATTGACCCCATGTAGTGACCTGAACAATAGCTGATAGTACCTGCTGCTGTAATGGCAGTGTGTTCTCTAGGTCATGTGAAGAATTAGAACATTTTCAGGACTGGCCATTTGACATAATCTGCACAGGGCAGAAATAAGAGAGTGCGAGAGGCCTAGGGAGTGGTCACACTGATTAAAGATGCAGTCCGTGATTCGGTTTAGCAAAAGGCTGTTGACATTTCAGCTCAACAGCCAATCAAATTACACTCCTCCCTTCCATGCTCCTGAAGCACCACGTTGATTGGCTGGGATTTTTCTTCTTTTTTTTTATGGCTTGGTCCGATCCACCTAGTTTGTTTCCCGTTTACAGAGCCAGGACGGTGTATGAACACCGGAGGTTTTTGAGCGCAAAAACACTGAACAGACACCTAGAGGGCCGCTAGGCGGAATTCAACAAAACATGTATTGGATCGGTATCAGGATCAGTATGGAAAATATAATGAGACACATACAATGAGCTGGAAAGTGTGCCAGGTTAAACCTCTTCATCTGCTTCTATGGAGGAGTTTTTAATGTGGAGGTTCTTTATTGTCTAATTCAATTGCCAGTGGCCTGTTAGAAGATTGCATTGCTTGATTGAAGTGCTTTCTTCTCATTGTAATTGGACAGATGGATTTAATCTTCATTTACTTTACTTTTACTTCACAAAACAAAACATGTCCACCAGCGATGACAGTACTGCTATTCAGGAACACCTTTTATAACAAGAGCGAAAGAGATATAGTATATATTTAAGGTGCATTCCTCAGGATGTTTATCATACTTTATGACAAAAAAGATCAGATTTCTTTTCTTTCTCCTTATGTAATTCTTGCATTCTGAGGTGGTCTTCACAGAAAGAAGTTTAGCTGTGTTTCCTAATAATGTTGTTACTGCTTGATACCACATAAAATTGATGGATGCCTCATGTCTTTGAGAAAAACACAACAATACTTCATTTGTTTTCGTGTCACAATTCCTGATAAAAGTGGCTTCTATTTATTGAGACAGCATTGCCACCAACTTATTTTTGAGGGAAGAAGAATCTTTGAAGTTTGCTCCATCAAAAGAATGCTTTTTAGTTTCAATAACAAGGAATATATTGATTGAAAATGTGTCTTTGTTCCCATGTTGAAAGATTTTCCCTCCTCAGGGAACCAAAGGAGTTCCAGTTCATGAGCAAAGAGAACCTCCACCACTTCCCTTAGATCTCAAGCATCTGTGACACTTTAGGAACAGAAAGAGTGGAGAGCAGGGGGAGAGCTTGCTCAAGGATTACTGCATATTTGATGGCATAGCATGTCTCTTTCTCCTTTTTAAACTTGGGGGACATTAACACAGTTATTTTGGAATAAAAGAATATTAGGCTGCTTCAACCCCCCTCTGGCCTCTGGTGTCTTGTCTAAGTCGAGAAGGGCCGATTACCAAATTGATGCCATTTCATAAAATGAACTCATACCAAACAATCTGAATGGGATGTATGCTAAAGAATTATCTGGCCAGACTGAACATGGCATAAGATGCTAATAGGTTTGTATTGATTGATTTTTGTATTCTTTTTTTACATGAATTTAAAGGTGCTGTTACAGAAGATGGCTGCCGTGCATCGGTTCCGCAGCCATATTCAAATGTGCTCTACCTCAAAGGACAGAAAATTGTGCTAATCCACCGTTCTCACAGTGCTAATTGTTTACAACGGCGCTACAAAACTTTTGCCAACTCGCAGAGAGTGAGTCTCGTCCCCAAAGGGACCACAGATTATCTCAGAGGAATCTGGCAAGGCTCTGCGAGACTGCATCCAAGACAGCCAGAGACAGCCCACCATCTCAGGATGGAGTCGCGAGACAGTGGCATCTGCAATCTGCTCTGTGCGAAATAGGCATGGCCTCCCTCGGAAATGTGCTTTTATATGGTGCCTAAATTAAGATCTAATGCTACCGTTTACTCATTTCCATTTCAGATTTAAAATGACTATCTTTAACACATGCCCAAAACTGTTCGTGTTAATTTGTGCAAAATCTCTTTTGCCTGATACGCAGCACAGATGCATCAATATGTTTGGGTTAATTGATTTCAGGGATGCTACTTCACACTGTCTATTTACCTTGTACTTGAACATTGCCTTGGCAAGGAATCCTGACCTCTGTCTGGTCTCACTCATGGATCAACAACAAATAGCTCATTTTTGTTCATGCAATAACAATATTGACATACTGTGCAAAATCATAAATTATAATGTATATTTATGGTTATATCTGTCATACCATGGCATGTCAGCAGTCATGATTGAAACGGGTAATATGCTGAGCTGAAATGCGTTAGGGGTCCAATCACCAAATGCCATTCAATTAAATTAAATTCAATTTTATTTATATTGCGCCAAAACAAACAATAAAATTGTCTCAAGGCGCTTAAATGCATTCCCCTCTCACCAGCGCCATCCCCTTGCCCCACTACATGTTTCCTGCTTCTCAGACCACAGAGGATTGCTGTTAACTGCGGCGCTTTTGAAAAGTCTAAAACAAACTTCCTTGTGTCTCTGGCCTAGTTTGGAGTGCCTCGGCCGATCTCCTTACATCTCACATTACACTGGGATGACAGGGCTAATAGCCTTAAGACTCGCTCCAGAGTTCTCCCTCTCCATCTGGCTCGGGGTGCGCAGGGGCTAGTGGCGCGTCTCATGCATCTTTTAAGCATCTCGCCTCTTACTGGAGGGAAGCTTCACTCAGCATTAAGAGGCCTACACACGCTGTTTTTCTTTTTTTTTGTCGTTTTGTTTTTTCCATGTGTGTGAGTGGAAGTAAACTCCTTGGTCTTCCTGCGCGTGGTCTGATGTGATACAGCTAACTTTTGTTGTTACTTTCTTTCTCACTTTTCTTCCTTCCTTTGACTTTGTTCCTGCTTTCCCTCCTTCTGTGTCTAGAGTTGGCTCTACATCAGGTAGATGTGCTTGAAATGCTAGCTCATGGTGGGCTAATATAAACACAGGTCTGCTGGAGTGTTCAGAGAAAGGCCTTTAAAGCCGTTCTCTTCTCTCATCCTTAAATTCGGGCATTATCAGCCCCTGAGAATCTGTCACGCCGCGTCTGGACGCTCTCAAGTGTTACGCCAGTCGGCCGTCACTCAGCCCGTTGCCACAAACAAACAGAGAGCTCTTCCAGCTGCCAAAACCCATCACGTCGCTCCTTGAGATGAGTTGACATTACAGCATGCTCCGAGAGAGTCTGCTGGCTTCAGTAGAGTGAGGAAAATGTCAAAGATATGTTATTATTACTCTGACTTTCATCTGGCGGTGGAAACGTATTCTTGTGTACTGTGTAAAAGGCGATACAGAATTCTGCAGTAGCTGTGGACATCTGTGAGCATAGCAAAAGAAGAAGAGAGAAACAGAAGACACCTTGTGCACAGGAGGACATGAGACTACTACATATATGAGAAGTGTGTTTACAGATCAGCACAGTCAGAAAAAGCAGTGTAGAAGCATAACACGCTATACTTTAGTCGTGTCTTCTGTCATAAGACATGCTATGGCATACGCCATGTGCGACATAAGTTTTTATGATTTCATGATGATTTATATGGCAGTGTCATTTGCATAACAGTATCATGTATCCACTACAGGAAATTGATGCCATATTAGCTTATAAGCTTGTGGCTGTTATAGCGTTTAACATTATTAATGACATGTCTATAACAGTTATGTCAGTCTTCATGTCACCCCATTACAGAGGGAGGTATTGGAGCAACTGATCGTAATAGATCTGTGTTTATTATTCTGCCATTTCTACCTATTTGTGTCAATGGCGTTATCAAAGCATGGTTTAGGCTTCACTTTTAGGCACAGTCACTGCAGCTCATCGAAACGGTGAAGCCGTGCCACACTAACCCTGCCATGAACACGCACGGGCGTGGGACACTGGTGTGCGAATCAGGGCCTGCGCAGGCGCTCATGCATGCTAACGTTTCTGTTTCAGACGCTGTGTCAGAGCCCCGATCCCTCAGTTTTATGCCTCTCTACATTTGCAACTCTTTGGGGAGATAATTGGCAGTCACTAATTAGATAGTCAGCAAGGCGTGAAGCTCACACAAAATACCCCAAGTTTAAAAAAAAAAAAAGGTACGCACCCAGAGCATGTAAATTGCTTCTGTTCATTTACCGTGTCTTCAGGGGTCAATGTGTGTGTGTTTGTGTGTGTGTGTGAGGTATTGTTTTAAAGTGGTCCCTGTGCCAGAATGCTCTCCTCGTAAAGCTGTATAAAGAGGAGGCCAAGGCTGAGCACGCCTGTCCATTAAGCCTCATTAGGAGCTAGGGGCTCAGAGCGGGAATCGGCGCCGGGAATCGGCTGATTCCTGGAGCCTGGAGCTCTCCTCAGGTGTCACTGCACATCTCATTAGCAAACCAAATGGTGTCACCGTGCAACACTTTCGACAGATACTTACTTACACACACACTATATCTCTCTCTTACTCACCTTCTGTCTCTCCCTCTCACTCTCTCAAATCAAATTATGTCAGCAGGCAGCATTTTAAGATACTTAGAGACTTGCCCTCTGTCTTCCTTTCTGACTCCCCCTCTCCCAAATGAAATGATGTCACACATTACAATACACAATCTATCTCTCTCTCTATCAATCTCTCTCTCCATGATGTATGTCTATGCGTCTGTCATTATGTTTCTTCAAATCGATTCATAATCATTCTGAATCGATTCAAATCATTCTAATAGTTTCTATTTCTAATGGAAAATGGAATTATTAAAAAAAAAAAGTCCGTTTCTGAAAGGATTGGAAAGGTTGTTTAATTTTCATTCAATAATTGGGTCCAACCTGGGGAGTTTTTGCTTTTGGATTGTAAGGTCCTTGAAAAGTCATGGAAAAGTTTTGAAAGTTGTCAGTGAAAAATGGATGGGAACCCTGTGAATCTCTGCCCACATCATTGTCATTCATAGTCAGGTAGCACTGAACGGTTTCCCCCTGATAGCTAACCTCGTGCTTCAGAGACTAGGACTGTTCATAGCACACTGCATCCCAACACAATTCAGTAATAGACTTTGCTGATGTATTGTCAGACTGAAACACACACACACACACACACAGTAAAAAACATGTCATTTCAAAATATGTGGAGTTAAATGTCATAGCATACCTTCAGAGACACCCATCTGATATCTAAAACAAAAATTCACATTTAGTCATTTAGCAGACACTTTTATCCAAAGCGAGGAGGTGCTCTCTGAAGAGTTGGGTTTTCAAGAGCTGATTGTAGCCTGGGCACCAGGTTAGGACTAGGTTCCATTAGGCATCTTTATCCTGTTTGCTGTGCTGAATAAATCTAGATCATGAATTGTATTGCCAATGGAATGTGATCAACCAGTATTAATTGTCTGTTTATGTTTTTAGACTTGTTTAACTGCAACCAGCATTTGGAGTGTGTTGCTGTTGCTGTTCTCTACACGTATGATTGTGGTGGTGATTGTTGCTTAACTAGCATTTTGGTTTGTTTTTCCTCCAGCCTGTTGATTGTAACGAGTATTGTAAGTGAGAGTGCAGTTATTGTACATCACAGGCTAGAGTGGTTTCTTTAGTCCTTTGTTTTGTCCCCCCTCCCTCTCGTGTAGCCAGCCTCGGTGGTGGTGGAGCCAGGGTAGCATACTTTTGAGAAGGCAATCTCCCTAGTTCCTCTTGCACTCAATGTGTAGCTTAGACGTGTGACAGGAAGTTGCTGTGAAGCGTAAAGTCTAAAGTCCTTAAATCAAGTTTATCAGAGTGACATTTAGTTGCAGTGTGTCTATAGACAGTGATCACGTGTGAACCCTTCTATTTGTGGTTCTCATTGTCTTCTCTGGCTCCTGTGCCGTTAGCTTGGCGATTCCCCCCTGCATTCACTTGTTATTTATTTTACTGTTGATCAACCAAACCAACACTTTAATACCATGTATTAATAAAGACTATTTTTATACTTTTCTAAGAACCTGTGTCTGTATGGATTATTGGGACAGAGTTCCCCTTGCTCTGGCCTTAGCACAGACAAATTGAGATCAAGGGGTGGCGTAGTCACACACACACACACACACACACACACACACACACACACACACACACACACACACACACACACACACACACACACACACACACACATACCCCACCCTTCCTTTCCTTCCCCATGCTCCTTTGTAATTTCCCATCCTCTTCCTGGAGTTGGCCTGTGTGCTTCCTAGCCTCCAGCAAGCCCTTTAGCCCAAGGAACACACCTTTGGCTGCAGGGCGGCCACGGATCAGATGCCTTATCCCAGCAGGCGGCCCGGCCTGGGGTGAGGACACTTAAAGCATGAGATGACAGAGAGAGAGAGAGAGAGAGAGAGACAGAGAGAGAGAGAGAGACAGAGAGGGAGAGAGAAATGAAATGACTCAGTGAGCAAGACGTCAGGTGGGGACAGAACACTGATAATTACGCATTGTGTCACTGCCTTCTTTTAATATCCTTCCCTATTGTGAGTGCTGCTGTGCCTTTGGAAGTAACTGTAATAGATAAACAATATAATGTCCTTTTTGTTGCTCTCTCCCTCTCTCTCTCTCTCTCTCTCTCTCTCTCTCTCACACACACACACACACTCCGTGCTCATCCTTTCCAAATGCCATATGCTTGAAAATTCCCTCTTGGCCTCATCTCGGCTAGGAGAGGCGCCACATCAGAGTTCAATTATTTCCTGAGGAATTGACAATGCGGAGAGCATATCCGTGGTGACAACGCTGCAAACCTGCCACGGCCCCCTTGGGCCTTCTCTTATTTACAATACTGCAAATTATTTCCATCACTTTCACAAAAGTGACATTTACAAATTAGGCTAAAGTAGGTGAGCCAGTGGGTCTGGAATTGGAAAAGCACGGGACTGGAGATAATTTCCTAGGTCCACATTATCAAACTGAATAACTGAAAATGTCAGTCACATGGTACAATATTTATACATGCTGAGGATGGGATCAACTGCTCCTCATTCATTTATTGGCACAACAGTGTATCTGGATGTATATAAATGCAGGGTGCGATTTGCTGGGAGGTGGAGGGATTTCCCCCCTGTGGTCCTTATATCCCTGCCTCTGCTAAATAATACCCCCCCCCCCCCCCCCCCCCCATAGTGATTATGCTAATTCACCAAGAGACTGTATAAAACACTTAAAATAAAAATATTTTTTAAATATATCTAAGTAAAGCATTGTAACGTGATAACAATGTAGTGCAAACACCAATAAAATCAGAAATGGACAATCACAGTGAGCGCTCGTGTTGGTGTGACAATAGCCTGATTCCATGGTCTTGATCCATGCATGGCTTTTCAGAATGCCACCAAACACAAATAGTTTATTTACAAAAACTACAGCTGGCTAGCCAAATGGGAAAAGATGAAAAATGCACCATATCCAGGACCCTGAAATATTAAGCTACAACTGAGAATGCAACCACAGGAGCTGCTGTTGTTAGGATGGAGGGGAACTCCCAGGCTGACTGAAACGATTACACGAACAAGCTGGCATTAACAAATAACAAGGACATTTCAATATGAAATGGTAAAAGACTTTTATTTTAATATATTAGTGTGAAGATATTGGGGAAGATTCCTGTTTTGCTGCACCAAGTGTTTAACGTTAATGACGGATTGTCTGACATCTGCTATAACCCTTTTTTCAAGTTGCTGCCTAGCAGTCTGTAAGATACCTGGTTAACAGTTTACGGAGGGGAAATAGAAAGCACTCTGTTGAATCAGTTCAGCTAGCTCTAATGCAGAAAAAAATCTTGTAATAATCACATAAACAAACAGCTGGCTGGTGCTTGCAATGCACACCTGGCCTTTGCCTTTATGTTTGCTACTTAAGTCAGCTAGTGCACACTTTAACAGCTGCAAGAAATCGCCTAAAAGGCTTCATAGTCTATGAGAGAGAGAGAGAGAGAAATTATCTTAAAAATGTAATGATTTGGTTCAAGCATCTTTGAATGTGCAATGTGAATTGTATGGTCTACTCACTGTGTTGAGAGTAGTTTCCATGTGATAAATCTAAATGTCAAAATTGTGTTTCCATAAATTGTTATAAATCCCACTGTCATACCTCGACCGGCCAGGAGATGCCGCCAGAACCCACAAGCCCCTGAGTTCCGGCCTAGGAAACCCCATGCCAGGTGATCAGAGGAATCACCTGGTCCTCGTTTCAGGCGGCTGTCTTAAGCCCCTTGTTTCGGAGCTTCGTTGCTCAGTCATGAGATTTCCAACCGAGGGACAGTCAACGCTGTATGCTCACTTGCTCCTGTGATTATTGATCCTTGTTTGCCGCAGCTCACGGTCTGTTGGACTTTATATTGTTTCTGTGATTTTGGATACTTTGTGGACTTTTTGAGTTTGTTGCCTAAAGACGGCATTTCGTGTGATTTATTGGAAGGACATCTTTTGTTTACCGTATGCCATTGAGTTCGTTGTTTTTTCTGGAATAAACCCTCTGTGAGTCCTCCCAAACCTTGTCTCCTGCAGTTGTGCTTTCCAAGATCCTAACAGCATGACTGAGCCACAAGCAAGCGCAGCGGAGACGGAGGACGTACGCACGATCCTGAGCAGAATGGGTGTTGCTTTTAGCGAACAGGAGAGGCGCATTCACACCTTGGGGCAATCCCTGGACCAGCTGAATAGCTCCCTCCAGACCCTCGCTCAGTTGGTGGCCCGTAGTAATACACCTCAGCCTTCAACCTCTGCAACACTACCACCACCAGTTAGAGGGGTTCCCAGCCAGCATGCTGACGCCCGCCTCCCACTGCCCAAGCGGTTTGAGGGAGACCCGGAGGTCTGCCGGGGCTTTTTAACCCAATGTGCCTTGGGTTTCCAACTGCAGCCGGGCAGCTTCCCCACAGAGGAGTCCAAGGTGGCCTACATCACTACTTTGCTCTCTGGAAGAGCCCTGGAATGGGCCACGGCAGTTTGGGAGAAGGACCTACCCATCTGCCACGACGCCGCAGAATTCATGACTGAGGTCCAGACCATCTTTGGGCACCCCACCAGTAAGCGTGAGTCAGCCAAATGTCTCCTTCAACTTAAGCAAGGCAGGCGGTCAGTGGCAGAATATACCATAGAGTTTCGTACCCTGGCTACACAATCTGGCTGGGAAGGGGACTGCCTGATGACTACATTCTACCACGGTCTCCATGAAGACCTGAAAGATGACCTGGTCAACCGGGAGTGGGGACACAGCCTTGAGGAGTTGATGAAACTCACATCTGACCTGGACCAAAGAACTTGTGAACGTAGACGGGAACGCACCACTAACTTTCAGTTCTCCTTAGCACCTCCCAAGAAACAGCCTCCCAGTCAGCTTCCTTCGAAGGAAGTGGAGGAACCCATGCAGCTTGGGCGTTCAAGAATCTCACTTGAGGAGAAGGAACGAAGGTGGCGTGAGACGCTGCCTGTACTGTGGGGTGACCGGCCACTTCCGGGATGGATGCCCAGAACTCTCGGGAAAAGACAACGCTCGCTAGGACAGAGGGGACCACTAGTGAGCGGGGCGGCTAGGTCCTCTAAACCATCGTCACGGCTGTAGCTGTCGGTCACACTGGAGTGGGGAGGTGACTCCAAAACATCTCTTCCTGCTTTGGTGGACTCCGGGGCAGAGGAGAACCTCATGGACCTCTCTCTGGCCAAACAACTCAACATTCCCTATGTGGTGAGTCCCTCCACTTACACTGTTCAGGCTCTAGATGGACGACCCTTAGGGTCGGGGTTGATTGAGTTTGTTACTAAGCCTTTGAGGATGCGGGTGGGGGTCAAACATGTGGAATGTTGTAGATTCTTTTTAATTGACTCCCCAAGGGAGCCTTTGGTACTGGGGTATCCCTGGCTTAAAACACACTCCCCCCAGTTTAATTGGAGAAGGGGTGTTTTAGTAGCTTGGGGACCAGAGTGTGAAGGGACCTGCTCCGTCGAAATGCCCAGAGGACACGGCGTGCACAGGACCACGGTCCAGGGGTCGCCAAAGTCTTCTCAAGTAGTTCCCGAGGTAGACCTAGCATCGTTGCCTCAGCAGTACCATGACCTGAGAAGTGTTCTCTAAATCCAAGGCTAGTACTCTTCCTCCACACAGACCATACGATATGGCTGTTGACCTCCTGCCTGGCACTATGCCCCCACGGGGTAGGCTGTACCTGCTGTCCGTACCTGAGACCAGAGCAATGGAGGAATACATTCAGGAGGCTCTTGGTAATGGGCTAATCACAACGTCCACGTCTCCTGCTTCAGCAGGTTTTTTCTTTGTGCCCAAGAAGGATGGGGGCCTACGCCCATGCATTGATTACAGAGGCTTGAACAAGGTAACGGTCAAGAACAAATACCCTCTTCCCTTGATGTCCACAGTGTTTGATCTACTCAGGGGGGCAAAGGTTTTTTCCAAGCTGGACCTGCGTAACGCTTACCATCTAGTGCGCATCAGAAGCGGTGATGAGTGGAAGACTGCCTTTAGTACTCCTAGTGGCCACTACGAGTACAAAGTCATGCCCTTTGGTTTGTCTAACTGCCCTTCTGTGTTCCAGGCTCTGGTAAATGACGTGCTGCGGGAGATGATTAACCGGTGTGTGTTTGTCTATCTAGACGACATCCTCATCTTCTCCAAGGACCTTGAGTCTCATGTCCAGCAGGTCCGGCGGGTACTCAACCTTCTTTGGGAGAACAAGCTCTTTGTTAAGTTGGAGAAGTGCCAGTTTCATGTGTCTAACACGTTTTTTTTAGGCTTTCACATCTCACCACAGGGCGTGTCAATGGATCCCGGAAAGGTGCAGGCTGTTGTTAATTGGCCAGAGCCCACATCTCTGAAACAAGTACAACGCTTCCTTGGTTTTGCTAATTTTTACAGGCGGTTTATCCGTAACTTCAGTTCTGTTGCAGCTCCCATTACTGCACTCACCCGTGGCCAAACATCCAGGATAAGATGGACAGCAGAAACCCAGGCAGCTTTTGAGGCCCTGAAGAAACGGTTCACCACTGCGCCCATCCTACGGCACCCCGACCCTGCTCTTCCCTTCATGGTGGAGGTGGATGCTTCCAACACTGGGGTTGGAGCCATACTCTCCCAGAGGTCATCCCAAGATGGTAAGGTCCATCCGTGTGCCTTCTACTCGCGGAAGCTGACTCCTACTGAACAAAGGTATGATGTCGGGGACAGAGAGTTGCTAGCCATTAAGCTTGCATTGGAGGAGTGGAGGCACTGGCTAGAGGGGGCCACTCACCAGTTCCAAGTACTCACTGACCATAAGAACCTACAATACTTGAAGGAGGCTAAGAGACTAAACCCCCGCCAGGCCCGGTGGGCCCTGTTTTTTAACCGTTTCGATTACATCCTCACCTACAGGCCGGGTTCTAAGAACACGAAGGCGGATGCCCTTTCCCGTCAGTACGATGCTTCCGAGCAGGATGCTCCACCCGAGAGCATTATTCCACCATACCGAGTGATAGGGCAAGTACGACTGGCCTTGGAAGACTCCATCCTTCAGGCTCAGCAGGTGGAACCGGGTCCAGGAGGTGGCCCATCCAGTTGCCTGTTTGTCCCGACAACATTACGGGCTGATGTGCTTAGGTGGGGTCATGATGAGCACCTAGTTGGGCACCCCGGAACACGTCGGACGTTGGAGTTCATCCGTCGTCGGTTTTGGTGGCCCAACATGAATAAGCAGGTGTTCGCTTACGTCCAAGCCTGTGCTGTGTGTGCCACACAAAAGTCTTCTCACCAAGCTCCCGCAGGGCTGCTTCGGCCCCTCCCTATCCCCAGTCGCCCTTGGTCCCACATCTCGATGGACTTTGTTTCAGGGTTACCACCGTCCGAAGGTAACACTGTCATTTTAGTAATTGTAGACCGTTTTTCTAAGGCTGCTCATTTTGTCCCTCTTCCCAAGCTACCCACAGCCAAAGAGACCGCCGAGGTCATCCTGAAAGAGGTGGTTCGGTACCATGGAGTGCCGGCCGATGTGGTGTCCGATCAGGGTCCACAGTTCAGTTCAAGGTACTGGAAAGCTTTCTGGTCCCTATTTAAGACCTCTGTCAGTCTCTCGTCAGGGTTTCACCCCCAGTCAAATGGGCAGACTGAAAGGGTTAACCAGGAGCTGGAGAAGTACCTGTGCTGTGTGGCCTCCAAAACCCCCAGGAGCTGGAGAAGTACCTGTGCTGTGTGGCCTCCAAAACCCCCAAGACCTGGAGTCGCATGCTCATCTGGGCAGAGATTGCACATAACCAGCTGGTCAACACCTCTACGGGTATGTGAGCAGTTTGGGTTGTGCCCCATTCTTTCCCTCTGAGCAACCCAAGGTGAATGTCCTCTGCTGAGCTGCTATTGCTAGATGAGAGGACCTGGAAGCGAGCCGTACAGCCTGAAGCGTGCCCTCCCATGCTCAGCGTCAGGCCAACCGCAAGAGGAGAGCTACCCCATCATTCCGCGTGGACCAGAAGGTGTGGTTGTCCACACGGGATATCCCTCTGTGTGTGGAGTCCAAGAAATTCAAGCCACGCTTCATCGGGCCCTTTAGGATTGTGAGGCGGATAAATCCAGTGGCGTATCAGCTTGCCTTACCAAAGGTCGCTTCGGGTGAGCCCAGTTTTTCATGTCTCTTTACTGAAGCTGTTCTAACCTCCCCTTTGTCTCCTCCAGCCCCCCACCTCCACCTTCTCGTTTTGTGGCAGGCGGTCCAGTGTTCACAGTTAAAGAACTCCTGGACTCTCGGCGAGTGGGCCGGGGAACACAGTACTTGGTTGATTGGGAGGGGTATGGTCCGGAAGAACGCTACTGGATACCAGCGCGCCACATCATTGACAAGTCCCTCATCCGCGACTTCCGAAGAGACCAGCCTGGTGTCGCAGGACTGTCCGGTGACGGTCGTAAGGAGGGAGGTACTGTCATACCTCGACCGGCCAGGAGATGCCGCCAGAACCCACAAGCCCCTGAGTTCCGGCCTAGGAAACCCCATGCCAGGTGATCAGAGGAATCACCTGGTCCTCGTTTCAGGCGGCTGTCTTAAGCCCCTTGTTTCGGAGCTTCGTTGCTCAGTCATGAGATTTCCAACCGAGGGACAGTCAACGCTGTATGCTCACTTGCTCCTGTGATTATTGATCCTTGTTTGCCGCAGCTCACGGTCTGTTGGACTTTATATTGTTTCTGTGATTTTGGATACTTTGTGGACTTTTTGAGTTTGTTGCCTAAAGACGGCATTTCGTGTGATTTATTGGAAGGACATCTTTTGTTTACCGTATGCCATTGAGTTCGTTGTTTTTTCTGGAATAAACCCTCTGTGAGTCCTCCCAAACCTTGTCTCCTGCAGTTGTGCTTTCCAAGATCCTAACACCCACAGACCTATTTTAGAATGTGAAATGGTTGGCTGGTTTAGAGAATCCACTCCACACTGTGTGTCTGTGGTTTTGAATGGCAGCCAAATGAACAGTGGCTTAGGCGTTGCCTTGACACATTTAGAAACTTTGAATAGATTTCATTTAAATAGAAGCAGCTGACATTACCCATCACCCCGCAATTTTTCACATCACCTTGTGGCATGCTGTTCTAACCCTATAACGCCAATTGTATCATATTTGCTACATGAGTTTCTGAGACCTCTATGTCATTAACATCATCAATAGCTTCCTGAAAACCTGTTGTATGCATTTAGACACATGTCTTCTGCCCTCTGGTGTATTGTCCACTTGATGGTCTGCTCACTGTGTTAAGGGTAGTTCCAATATGAAGAATCTAAATGTCAAAATTGTGTTTCCATGAATTGTTATAAATCCCACAGACCTATTTTAGAATGTGAAATGGTTGGCTGGTTTAGAGAATCCACTCCACACTGTGTGTCTGTGGTTTTGAATGGCAGCCAAATGAACAGTGGCTTAGGCGTTGCCTTGACACATTTAGAAAACTGTGAATAGATTGAATTTAAATAGAAGCAGCTGACGTTACCCATCACTCTGCTATTTTAAACGTCACCTTGTGGCATACTGTTCTAACCCTATAACGCCAGTTGTATCATATTTGCTAGATGAGTTTCTGAGACCTCTACGTCAAGATAATCAATAGTTTCCTGAAAACCTGTTGTATGCAATCAGACACATACAGTATCTTCTGTTCTCTGCTGGATTACCCCTGCACTGCAGGCAGTTGAATGCTATATCCAAAATGGCTGCCTTCATGTTTTTGACAGGGAAATCTTTGACAATTTTGAAAACATTAAGGTAAGAGTAACATTTATATTGTTACTAATTTTTCAATATGATATTTACCATACTGAAGCATCTTATAATTACTTAATATTTCTTACTTTATTTTCAGGGTTGGGAAGGCTACTTGTGAAATGTAATAGGTGATGGTAATTAGTTTTATACCATATATTGAAGATTCAGTCTTAGGTTTGATCAGTCAGGATTCAGGTTTATTCTTGAAGAATGGCGGCCGACCACTTGTGAGACAGAGACTTTCAGATCCATCCTCCCTCACAGAACTTCACCTCAGTATATCTAACTTATTCCTTGGGGAACAGTCTGTTAAATACACTGACATTAAGGGGTGTTACCGTCTATTCAAATGGGCCATGCATGCAGGGTTCTTTGTCTCGACCTGGGGGGGAGGTGAGACCAATGTCGCACCTCACTCCCCTGGTCAAAATCAAGTATATTCACCCTGGAACTGTTTACATGCTAGTTAAGCCCAAATAAAAGTAACAATTAGAACTAGGTATAATATCATTGACTTATTGACTATGGCATATTCTTATGACCTATGCTGGTCCCTTCATAGGTTACAGATTACTACAGTTACCCTGTTAAAAATGTAATAAGTAACGCAACTATTTAAATTGCTTCATCAAAGTAATGTAACTTATTTTATTTTATTACATTCGATTACTTTTTGATAAGCAGACAAGAGTCGCTGCAAATGTAAATATGATTTAGCAGATATATAAATCCCTCAACAACTGTAAATCCATCAATTGTCATTGTATTGCAATTCATGATGCATTATGTCTACCACAATGCAAAATACACTGTTTTGATTATTTAATTAAACTAATTAAAGATTGAACTGTCATCTTAGCATACATTCAGAGTGAAAATTGAGATAGTTGTAGATAGAAAGTGTCTTTTATATACGCAACCTGCTCTCATGATAATCACTTGGATGTTGCAATGGCTCACTTACTGATAATTATCTATTGATTATCTTATGATATATAGACATTTTCAGGCTATTATTTGATGTCTCAGGCTTTCCTGTGAGTTACAAGTTGACTTTGACTACACACTGACTTAATTCTCAAATGTATTTCAGGGAACCATATTACACATTCACATTCTAAACATTTCACATTCAGTTTTAGTGATTCAACAAAATAAATAAACGAAAAGAAATAAAGCAGCAAGCTTCTGCAAACATGTCCTTCAGCTTCTGCCAGCCTCCCTGTTGAAGAGCTCACCTGTTTGTAATGCCAAGCCTCAACCCCCATCATTTTTTTTTCTTGCATCAGAACATTCATGCTTCAGCAAACCCCAATTTCACTTTGAATTTTTCCCCCGACTGATATATTTCACATTAATCCGTGTGTTTGTAGCTCGAGATGCTGTGCTGGTTGGGTAATGTGTTCCTTCTCCCTACAGTGGAATGTTAAAGCACTGGATGACACAGAAAATTACCCTCAACAGTGACAGACATTCAGGCAGAACTTCTGGTTATTGAAGAAGAAACCTGATGCTCTCTCTCTCTCTCTTACTCTCTCCATCTCTCTCTCTCTCTCTCATTCTCTCTCTCTCTCTCTTACTCTCTCCATCTCTCTCTCTCTCATTCTCTCTCTCTCTCTCTTACACTCAAACACACATCTGAATGCTTTTTTGACTGAGTACATGACACATCAGAAGCCTGTGAGAGGTTCTGCGATGTAGACCTGCTTATTCATCATTATGTATAATGAGTCATGGCCAAACATGACATGATGATTGAGATACTGGGGAATCAGATGAGTTCTTCATCTTTTTACCATACATGCATAAGCACAGACACACACACGCACACAAACACACACACACACACACACACACAAACACACACACACACACACACACGCACACAAACACACACGCACACACACACACAGAAATGTTATCACAAACCCACAGACAAGCACAGACTCACACACATAGCCCACACAGCTATATATATGTTGCTGTGACTGAGGCCATAGTGTAGTATAGTATAGTGCACGAGGATTGTGTTGAGTGGCAGTGCTGAAGCCTGAGGCAGCAGAACAGATGCTTCATTAGGCCTCTTATGCTCTGCCAGGTTCAACACAACACAAACAAGGGATCTGACGGAGAGAGGGAGCGAGAGCACAAACATCACTACAAATCAGCAAATGGAGATTCACATCTCGCCCTCGCCAGTGTTGCTCCGGCGACTGATGACAGCTGCTGTGGGTGTGTGGGTGTATGGGTGCCATGCTCAGATTGCATTCAAAGTTCTTTAAGAAATGTGTTCCATCATTAAATTTCAATGCCTGTTTGAGTGCCACCGTTCGCCACTGAATGCAGACATTGACATAACCATCTTGAAAGAGCCCGGGTGTTTTCTATTACTGTAAGTATGTTCAAGTCTATGATGGATGTCAAAACACCATGTATTATGATTAAATAGCTACATGACATAATGTATGGTTATGGGTATACCTTCAACAGACACTTCCATTCAAATGTAATTATAACTCTGTGCACCAGAATTTGATTGATCTGAGACAATCACATAACAGCCTTTCAGAAAAGTGTTACACACTTTCGATTGTCCACATTTCTGTCCTGCTGTCCACCACTAAAAATGACTATTTGCCCTGTGTGCCACACACACGCTATTAACAAGCATTTGCCTCCATCTTTCCCTCTCTCTGGGCCCTGGATGAACTGTGGGACGTTTGTGAAGAGTTTCAGGTGCCCTGGAGGAGAAGGAGGACACAATCCCTGCAAAGACTGCTTGTGTCACCAGTGGGATAGTCAGACATGACTTAGAGTGAAATGAGACAGTGAGTGGCAAAAAACCCAGATCTCGCGCTCTCTCTCTCTCTCTCTCTCTCTCTCTCTCTCTCTCTCTCTCTCTCTCTCTCTCTCTCTCTTTCTCTCTCTCTCAGCTCTGGCATACCTGAGGAGATCATGTTTTGATCAGGTACATCCTCAGGTACATGTTTCAGCTTAACCAGTGGTAACAGGCACGTTACCTTCATCATGTATGTACTATATATCACTGTGATGAGGAATTTTTGCTTCTGTTGAATACCTATCAAGTGTTCAACACTTTAACCACCATTTAATCAGATATAGGTACTCTAAACCAAAGTAAAACAAATATGGTTAATGATGTTTTATGAATGTTTACTTTTCCCAATTACATGAGAACCGTTAGAAAAATAGGCCTTGACACATGTTTGAGACACCTTCCACAAAAAATCAGATGAACTAGGGATAGCCCTTTCACATAGGTGTGACAGTCCAACACACATACGCATATCAATATGAAACAGCACAATATGAAATCAGCAATGTTTAATCCTTGTATTACTTTTTTATGAAATGTGTACCGTATGCACACCTAGATTGAGGTTAAACACATGTGTTACAATATAGTCAAATTGAATGTACTGATTCTAAATAGTCAGAACAAATTCAAACAAAGATATTTGAAAGAAAATATAAAAAAAATTCGGTTCTCATATCAATTCCAGCACTGCCAAAATGGCCGAGGTCTCTGAGACCCCAAAAATGAGGGAAGTGAAGTCGATGTGAGGATGACGGGAGCGATAATAATAATTGACGACAGAAATTATAGTAACACATAGATAATCAGTTTAATTGAATCAATAAACTGAATTAAACACCATGAATGACTTGACTGACTAAATAAATCAATATTTTGTTAGAAACCACAAAATGTTTTCTCTTTGAATCTTTTGAAGCCACTTCTCTTTCTCTGTTTTTCACGCAGGTCTTTGGTAGTCATGACATCTCCACTGGATGTTCTCCGCTCGCGTTGGCCTTCAATGTCAGAGGGGAAAGATGCCGTGCATCCACCCATAATTCATTCCCCTTGAGAGGATTAGCGAGATACCCTCCGCATAGCCTTCATGTCCCTGGTCCATCGCACAGCGCATCTTTGTTGTTGTTGTCGTCTTGCATTATACTCCGTCCACATATCCACGTGCCACCATGTGAATCCCATGCAAACAGACACCCCTCAGTGCCTTTATTATTTCACAGGGGCCATGCTCCTTATTTGCCCTCTGCACCCGGAACCCAAGGTGAACCGGTTCCCATGGGAACAGAGAACCCACGCACTCCGGAAAGCAAAGGGCACTCTTTTAGAGCAGAAAAGGCCAGCTAAATCTTTAGACAGGCAAACCAGAGGGACCCTTCCCCCATCCGTACACATTTTTGAGTAGGTGAGTGGAGTGAGATGAATGGGAAAGAGCAGGTAAAAGGTTCACAGGGGAGCAATATTAATGATAGTGTGCTCAAAACCGCAGGTCCACACAAACAAAGAGGGATGTTTTCAGCAGGACTTTAAGTGGATGATGATGTTGATGTAGTGATGGTGTTACTTTGCTCTCTGTTTTGTGGAAGGAAACAGCTAACAGCAACTCCTCCGTTTCCCTCCATTGAGAGGAACCGATGTTTGTGTTGTTTACATTGTTTTCTTTTTCGTGCGTTTGCTCCTTCAACCCCCAAAACCACATACACACATCTCATTCTTTGCCTTACCCTCAATGTATTCAGAGGTTTGGATTAAGAAGCATAAACTGTCATGGAGGAAAAATATGTGTCTTAATTCTAGGAAAGAAGGAAGTTTTATTGACATGTGTTCTACTGCTGACTCAGTATAAATACACTACAACGTTTTTGTAGCTCAACGTCTAGAGCTCAGCTGATACCTGCTGTCATACTGCTGGCTATCAGGGGACATATCACTGATACATTAGGTGGTGTAGCTCCTCGTGTTTACCTAGTGCTTAGCACACCAACAAGAAATTCATCAGCTGCGTTCCGTTTTTGTTTTAGAGCTTGAACTTTCCATAATGTATTCAGGTGCTGGACCAATCAATACCTTAAGGATCAATTAGGCAACTCTGTGGAAATCAATACCCTCTGATCTTTGATATTTCAAAAGAAGAAAAAAAGGTGTAGCACATAAAACATTCAGCACAAGCTCCCAGGTATTCTCATCACATTCCACCCCTGTAGCCGTTGTTTGCCACCATTGCTGCAGATTCTCTCATTTCTTCTGCCTTGATCTTTAGTTTATGCTAAGCTGTGCTGGGGTGACTCAAACTGCTGTGAGAAAACTGTTCAATTACAAGCTTATTTACGTAACATGACTAGCGTACCTATATGTCAGTTATCGGACAGTTTCAAACATCGGCCATTCTGTTAAACAACCAAAATGCTCAGTTTAATAATGGATTAACAATCTATAACTTCAGTTTAATAATGGATTCACATGACAACGCAAACGTTTGCCGATAACACACGCCGTCCGATAATTAACACCGTTACGATACCATTATACTTATATGTCTGGCTGTTAATGATGAAATCCCCAGCTTAGACAGTACTTCTCAGGTAAGCAGAGTCTATGCTAACATGCTACATGTCTGTAACATTTTCCTTAAGCCCTGTGTTACAAGCCCAACATAACCATGTCATAATCTTGTCATGGCAGATGTCATACAGTCATAAGTAGCTATAACAGTGGATGTCCAGTGACTTAACCATGTCATGTCAGTATAATTGGTAATTGCAATGGTAGTATGATGCTATGACAGTTTAGTAACTTGTGACCCAAGATCTTAGGTCATCTAAAATTCTGAGAACTGCCATGACAATTAATGATAATAGGAACATGACCTTGTCAAATCACTGGACATCAACAGTCAGGATGACTAAGGACGGAGTAACATGTGTATGACAAGGTTATGGCAGTCTTGGCATAAAAGCATGGTCCAATTAAAGTGTTAGTACTAGTTACATAGTATTTCGCTCTCAGTGGTAGACTTGCATTCTCAGTATAGTATTCATTAAGCACATTAAGGCACTTGTTATTCAGTGTAACTAAGGGTGTATGTAAAGAACCATAACTAATCAGAGATTGGGTTTCCTCAGAATTAAACCCATGACTTGGTTAGTGTCGAGTGTGGTTAGTGTCGAGTGTGGTTAGTACCTAGTGTGGTTAGTACCTAGTGTGGTTAGTACCTTGTGTGGTTAGTACCTAGTGTGGTAAGTGCCTGGTGTGGTTAGTGTCGAGTGTGGTTAGTACTTTGCTCCAATGGTGATATTAATTAGCACCCACATCTATCTCAGGTTTTCTATGCTTCCAAGTGTCGTCACGTACGTCAGAAACACGCTGCTATTACGGGCATCTCTCAGGCCACATGCTTTGAATAGAACTCTGTCTGGATCATGGCCTGATCCGCTGAAAGGAGGACTGCATGACTTTGCCTTTCATGGCTGAATGGAGGACTGGCCCCTCAGAAGGCCTCTCTTGTGGCTTTGCATTAGTCTCAAAAACCCAGTATCCTCATGAGTATAAATGCGGTCCCTCGAGCACGGGGCTGTGATGAGAGCAAGCTCGACCCTCCCTACGAAGCCTCAACTGTTCAACACTGTTCAACACTTGCTCACTGGTCAAGTTGACTTTTGAGACTTTGGAGGCGGGGAGAGTGGCTGATGTCTCCGCTCCTTTGATTGATCACTTTGAGTACTGACCATGACCTTTGATTGGCTGTTTGGTTTGATCACTGACACGCAAAATCTCTCGTTCCCCACTGTTCTGTGCACTTGTAACACATTCTGGATTGTTTTTACACGCTGTTTTTTGAGACCACTTAAACGCCACGCTCTTCTCTCAGGGGCCAGTAGAGAGGAGCCCGCTGATTGTGCAAGCCCTCTTCATTTAGTATTAAAAAAAAATGAGCAGCAGAGGAGTAGGAGAAGGAGGGCTGGCACAGCCCGGAGGTTAGCTGTCTGCGCACTGACTCCTAATTATTAGTTAAGCTGCCCACAAAGCTGAAGCAATGGCCTCGGCAAATATGACAATGTGCTTGTGAGAGAAGAGCCAGCAAGGAGGGGAAAAGAAAATGAACATCTCCCGACAGGTCTCGCTTACGACGGAGAGAGGGGGGGGTAGTGCAAATTCAATTATTTATTTGTGTCTGTATCTGCCCCCCGGCCTTGGTACACAATCTAAATGGTAATAGCAGCCATGTTTTTTTTTATATTCTTTTCTTTTTACCCATAGGTCTCAGCAGTTGAGATTCACTGGGTCTAAGCTAAGTGGGCCGGCTCCTCCATTGGCACATCTTCATTATCACACTGCCAAAGCGGCTCTAATTTAATGATCAAGTGTGATCCCTCCTCTGGCGCAGACGGCTATGTGCTCGGAATGAGTACACTGTACGGAACGCCGTGTGAGAACTATAACCTGGAGACGATGATTATTGAAGGCTGACGTTAATGATCTAATGCACACACAACACTCCATCCTGGAGTGATAAACCTGAACTGTCATCAGAACCTGACTAATCACTGGAAACTAAAGATGAGGCCCTTCAAGCGTGATTGCTGTTGGATGGGATAATCGCCTATAGCACTGAACCTAACAGCCTAACCAATCCTTTGACCTAAAATAAATGATATTAGTTATCTACTGTGTATATACAGTCATTTAAATGAACTGTTTAATCTAATTCAATATGGATGGTGGCTCTGAACTTCATTGTGCTGTGGAGAAACTGTGCAAAGGTGACTCTAAAAATACATATTCTCATTTCCTCCGACAAAAATATTCTCTGGGATGTCTTCCTGTCAGCAGATCTATTAAAATTGAATCTTTCAACTTAGAGAAGCTGCCACTTTCTATGGTCGACGGGCCAGGCTGATTTCCTCTGAGAAGGTGGCTTTAAATGTCAGTGTAACGCACACTCAAACAAACAGAAAGAAAAGCGGTCAGGAGGTGAAAGCTTGATGCTTGGCTCTGATGATACAGCATTGTTTTCGAAGGGGGGAAAAAAAACAGTGTTCGCTTGCAATCTTCCGTATGCTGAACTAAATTGCTTTCACCTCAGCTGGGTTTGCCTTTTGCAATGTGACAAGGCTACTGATTAGACCAGAGGGGGATCAATAACACTACGGGCCCCGGCTCCAAACCAAAGAGAGAGGGGAAAAAATCTGCACCAAGCCTTGGGTTTGCCTTCTACTGACAGAGAGCAATTCGCACCAGCCGGTGCAAGCGCCAGGACCAGAGCGGTCCTGTATCACACGACATCACAGGAGGGGTGCGAGGCTCGATCGGCTTCCTGTGAGGGCCCAGTCAGTTACCCGTGGCTAAAGGCATCAGACAAAAAGCGGAGTGATGATAATGGAGTGAGAGGGTGACAGACAGGCAAAGGTTTTCTCGAGATATGAATGCGTATTATTATTGCTGCAGAAGGATCGATACGGGCGCTTTTGGCAAGCCAAGAGCTGTTTCTTTCAACAGTGACAAACACAAGAGATAGCACAATAGAGGCAAGCCGGTGGTGACTGGTTTCTCTACAGTCTAATTTGCCCCATACAAATCCTCTGTTGTTAAATGTAGTTCCCCCTACTCCTGTGATGGGACCGATTTCACATGAACCTCGTTATTGATCTCTTTACTTTGTAATTTTGAATGCTTTAGAATTGCATTCATATATTTCGGATTCCCTTGCTGTAATGTAGATCAACAGTTGTAAATGTCTGAAGAAAATTCACTTGAATTCATTTTCTTCTCAGCCTAATGATGTGTCCAAAAGTAACCACCAGCAATCACAACACTTCACTTGACCAAATCTTAACTTGTGGAGGCTTTAGAAAAAGTCTTCCCTAACATTTTCAACAACATTTCAGATGAACAAAATGAAAAATAAGAGACCAGACTGAATGACATTTTAAACAGCCTTCTTCTCCTGGTTTCTTTACCAGTCGTGTATGAGAGCTGTTTACCCCGTGATGAAGGAAGGCGAGAGGCACACAGAAGCCCTGAGGTAAGCCTAGTGTGTGTGATCAAGACAGCTTCATCATCAGGAGAGACACTCCCCTACTCTCTAAGTCACTTGCCATTTGACATGACATCAGTGACAGCTAGGCCAGCTGGCCTCAGGGGGTAGAAGCCAAAGTTTAACCTCCAGTTGTTGCTGTCATTGTGACCATCATGGGGGATTCTCATCCAAAGAGCACCGCCTCCACCCCCCACCCCCGCCTTCCCACCGTTGGAACAGACGTGTCAGGGAAGCTGCTGACAAACACGCTCTTTGTCAGCTGACTCCGAAACACATTTTACACAGGCATCAATAAATGAGGGCGCATCTGTTTAGGCGATGAATAAGACATATCTCTTTGTTGCTCCCAGATTGCATGCATTTTGTGAAGTTGTCAAAGCAGGAGGGGGGTGGGGGGTGCAAAGTTGCAACCTAACCCTAACCCTAACCCTAACCCTAACCGTGTCACGGGCTGGGGTACCATCTAGGTGACAGGCAAGTCCCATAGTGATGGAATGAGGTTGAGCTCTCCACCGGAGGCTGCCACAACAGTGGGAGAGCCACAGCATGGCTGGCCTGGTGTCGAACCTTTCAGACCTGTTCATCTTAATCTGAGCTCTTGCCACTGCTCATTTACCCTCTGGTAAATAACACACTCCTTCTGCCCCTCCAGGCTTCTTGTTAGGTTGTTAGGTGTCCCGGCGTCACTCAGTAGTCTCTCAGAGTGGACATTTGAGACGGGGGGAAGACAAGAATATAAAGCACACAACACTATGTAAGGGGAAGCGTGTTATCCGTTCTCCTCATCTGAAGCAGCTGGGATGCAACTGGCATGGAGGCTAACTCTAAATGGCACTTAGAGCCTTGCAGTGGGCCTCTCCACCAAAGGGATGTATGCAGATAAGAGCTCTGAATCTACCCCGATCTGCTTTGGCTCATTAAACAATTACTTACAGCTGCCAAAAAAAAGTCTGGACTCAGGAAGCAGGGAAGGAATTATCTTTGCCCCTGTGATCACATACTTGGTTTCGGTGCAACTTGCTAAGGTTTCGCATTATCAGATTCCAGCGATTCCAATCAAAGTGTCTGATTTGGGCAGGCGAGCGCTGTTTTGTTTCCCTGGCATGAAATGTTGCATCTATCAAACCAGCCTCTGCTGATGAGCTTGAAAACATTTCCCTTGGCACCATTTTCCATTGCACATAAAATGCTATTCTCTGTCTGACTTTGGGCTTTTTTTCCTACCCAAAAAATGAATACACTTCTGTCGCTAGAGAGAAAGTAATCTAAAGAGACTCACACGTTAATGACCCACAGCTTGATAGGCTCAACACTGAGCTGCTGGCTCATAAACAAGCTGATGACAGTCTTGTTCTGCTCATACTCATCCGGCCGTCCTCGCCACCTCATGTTTGCGTGATGGTAGCTCCATCATGTTGTAACTCTTATCGGTCGGAGCACTCAATTATTTTTGGGGCTTAATGGTCCACAACACAATCACATAAAATGTGCACAATGCCATCATTACTCTTCCCGTGCAAACAATACTAAAGCGACATTGTTTACTGTGGGGATTTAAGGCGTCTGAATGGATGCTGAGCCATGAAATAATGTGCGAATCTCACACTGAGTCGCCGACTCGAATGGCGCCCAGTCCAAATGTATGACAAGTCCTTTAACAAACCTGCCTTTGTCCTTTGACGTGAGTGAGCAGCGAGGTTGGCTGAAAGGCCGGGCGGATGTTAACTCGACACAGGTGCATTTTGCCCCTGCGTCTCCAGAGTCACAAAGCCTCAGTTCTCTGCTTCCACAGCTCGTCAGGTCCCTGTATCAAAGAAAGATTGCAGTAATTAAAGAAGAAAAATAGGAAGAAGGAGGAGAAAAAAATGAACAATATCATTTTCACCCCTTTCCAACACAGCTGGACAAATCTCTGTGAACAAGGACTGTGTGGGGGAGATAAGGCTAGGTGCAAAGACCCGGCGCCTTATCAGTCTTCTCTCCTGCACCGGTTCTGCCGCTGCCGCTGCCTCTGCCTCTGCCGCTGCGGGACCCGACTGTACCAGTCAGCCAAGCTCAGAGAGGGGACGACCACGACCAACTCATGACGAAAGAAGGCCGGTCATTATGTTATGTCAATTCATGTTTCATGTTTTTTCTTCTTTTTTTTTTACACAAATGCATGCGTTTTCCTTGTGGAATGAAATATAGAATGGAATACGACATGTGTTTGTTGGAATAGTGTGATGGTGGATTGTAATTCCCCACACAGGCAAGCCATTACACACTTGTAATTCATATACAGCATGCATACATAGCAAGTCAATTTACCAACACAATGGGGAAGACAGTCTGATTCAGAAAAATCTTTCCTAACGCTAATGTAACTTGGTTTTAGCAATTTCATTCCCAGAGTACATAACGACTCAATGATTTTCTTCTTCAGTCCGTGGCTCTCTGAGTCCACTCGTTAACCGTGGGTCTCTCCATGAGGGCCACTTGAGCCACAGAATTGCTCTGTAATTATTTTAACCTTCCTGCAACATGGGACTAAATTGACTGTGAATTACACAGACACGGTACAGATGTAGTATGTGAAATATGGGGGTACTTTTGTGTCTTCACACTGGCAAGCAGAAAGCATGTCCATTTTCTTGTGGAGGTCAAATTGTGTTAACATTTACAGGCATCTGAGACAGAAAACCATTTTGTTCCTTCCCACAGTTAAAGGTTGCAGGAGTAATATGGCCATGCGGTCTCAGTAAACGACTGGAGTTTACATCCACACAGATAAGAAGGGTGAATGTATGGAGTGATGTGAAATCCTTAGCTCTTTCTGTATATATGCTACCTTGTCATTTCATAGCATAGTGTATGGCCATATGATCCATGCCTTATGCACATATGCCCTGACTTATATACACTATGCATGCTGTAGAACAATGTCATGTCATTTGTATGACCCATAACATCAAGATAAATAATTGTTGCCTAATCTTGAATTGCAAAGGCTGAGATAGAGAAACAATATACCGTATATTTGTAAAGGTACACAAAACATGAATAATCTCATAGCCTACAGTTTTGTTAGCTTAACCAGTTGTGGTTACATTTGGAAATGATGTTTCATATTGCAGGATTCCCATGAAAACGTGACATGGGCCTTGCCATTGTGTTGACAGCTGAAATGTACTCAGTTCAAGGGTTTGGGTTTAAGACGGCAGCCGGGGAAAGTAAATTGAAAGCAGAATGGAAAAGGAAGTTCATTTTTTGTCTTTCCTGGTAACTCACTGTATCTCAGTAGGACGGAAAAACAGTCCTACCCGTGACAGCCCTGTCAGCTGAAGCTGTGCAGTGCCATCTAGAGGCCATGATGCGAACAGCACCTAAATGCTCTCCGACTTGAATGACAAGTCTCGCAGGTGCGTTTTTGTGTCAAGGGAAGTCAGGGCAACGAGAGCAGTGAACAGAACCCTGGATGGTGTCAGTAGGGAGCCTTAAGTGACACTTTCATTGCAGATTCCAAGCACCCTAATTTCCTCTGCTTTTCTGTACCTTGTAAAGAAGGTGACACAATGAAGTGCATGCTAAAAACAACATCACATTACGTGAGACCTAGTCACTTTAAGCATACTCCTAGCCTGCAATAAGGAAGGGAAATGTGAAGTATGAGAAGTGAAGGGCCCTGTCTGTAATCTCTGCTAGCTGCTAACTCCTAGCCTGCAATAAGGAAGGGAAATATGAAGTATGAGAAGTGAAGGACCCTGTCTGTAACCTCTGTGGCCTCGCACTCCATGCCCCTCTGGGGAGGACTTGCCTGGGAGGAAGAGGAGGAGGAAGAGGAGAAGGAGCAGTGGTGCATGATTATCAACTCATGGAGCACTCCGCCACATCACCCAGAAAGCCATGAGTCACACTTCATTATTTTTCCACACTACATTCCATAGCCTGGCTTGCCTGTGTGTGTGTGTGTGTGTGTGTATGTGTGTGTGTGTTTGTAGGGCCGTGGGGAGTGGGGTGGGGGGATGTGTGTTCATGTATGCGTGTGTAGCGTTTGCATGCGTGTGTGTGTGTATTTGTGTAGCGTTTGCATGCGTGTGTGTGTGCATGTGTGTAGCGTTTGCATGCGTGCGTGTGTGTGTGCGTGTGTGTGTGTGTGTGTGTGTATGCTTGTGCCAGTGTTGATGTTCCCTCGACGAGGCCAGTGATGTTAACGGTGATGCTCATACTGTAAAACTGATAATGTTATTGTAATAAAAAAGATTGGAAAAATAAAATCTCACCACGCGATTCTGTGCTATTTTATTTTTCTGTTCAGTGCCTCGGGGACTGTTCTCTGAAACACATTAACACAGACTTCACTTAGTGGTGTGTGCTAAATGGGTAGATAATTAAAGCGCCCGTGTACCATCTGTACCTCCGTACATCCCACTCATAGACCATAAAAATCAATGCTTGTGTTAATCCGCAATGGACCCTAACTGCAGCAGAGTTGCAAAGTAATGTGGTATTTTTTTCATGCAGTGTGTTGGCATGTCATCCCTGTAATGAATGGTTGCCCCTTTAAACTCCCCACAACCTTTCATGTCAAGTCGGAGCTCTCGAGGAGCTTAAATAAGTAGCTCTATAACCAAGAGGTGGTATCGCGTCATCCATCAAGTATCTTATGGAGTGGCTGTGTGTGCGTGCCTGCATGTGTGTGTGTGTGTGTGTGTGTGTATGTGTTGTTAGGCTTACACTGATGGTGGGTGGCAGTCGGGGGAAGGGGGTGGGTCTGGATTGGCATTTGTTCCAGATTTATTTGTAATTGCAGTTTTGAGCGGTGAAATGCTAAGGGTTGGCCCCTGCTGTGTCGGTGGCATTTCAGAGAGAAATTTGTTTCCTTTGCCATGAAATGAGTTTAGTCTCACATGAGCTGCATGGAGTCAGCTAATTATTTCACCCAAAGAATCTCTCGCCAAGATGTGTGTTGTGGACAGGACTATTGTCCTTTTCCAGAAACCCACAGATAAATGTTTACAGAAGAAGATGCTAAAAGGCTTTGCTGACATCCAGCAGGGTTTGGTGTTCCGCCACCATTAGAGAATACTATTTGACTGTTGACCCTGGGGTTAATCTAGAGATAGGACAGCAATGGTAATAATAATAGTAATAATAATAGTGTGGTAAGAATACCTGCCTCTTCAGGGAATGGACTGCGCTTTTCTTCTCATAGAGCGCTCAAAGTGCTTTAATGCTTCAGACATCTACCCATTCACACACCGATGGCAGAGGCTACTATGCAAGGTGCAAGACTTGGTCAGGAGGATTGAACTAGCAGCCTTCCAGTTGCGGAACAACTCCCTGAACCACTGTGGCCCCACTGTCAGATGGTATTCCTGAAGCAGATGCTCAGTGTTTGTGAGTGACGCCATCAAATTTGCCCCTGCACTCCTGTCAGGGGGTCCCCTTGAAGTCACTCCCCCGTTGCCTGTCCGGATGAGCCCCTGCATGCCATGCAAGTTAGCGTATCGATCCGTCCCTGTTTCCTCCTTTCGCTCAGAGGGAGACAAGGAAGGGCCACAGAGGGCTCCTTAAAGTGGAATATTCAATCAGGCGGCTCTGGTGCAGTACTGATCACTTGTGTGATTTAATTCAGTTCCTGACACAGAGCGAGAACAGATTGGCTCAACAGGGATCAAGCTTGCACCCATTGATCCAGCCTGGTGCCCTTGGGAATCACTGTGTTTCTACACCCCCAACACCCCCCCCCCAAAAAACAAAAACAGACTTCTAGCGGTTTTGACCTTGCGAGTAAGACTGCAACCTTGCTTGATGAATGGCCCCCATTGTTTGTCAGAAACAGAAATGGCTTGATCGCATGTCAAGGGAATTGCTTGTCAAGTGCTTTTGCAATTCAGAAATGTTGCTGCCATTGTTTGGGGTATGGTGGTTAAATGCCTAGCTATGTTTCATTTCAGTGTTTATGCATGCTCTTGATCGATTGTTTGTGTGTGTGCATGTCTCTTAGTGTTGTCAGACATGTCGGTCAGCTAGTCAAAACAGACAACCATTTCAAGTAGCTCTAAGAGTTCATGTAAGGCCAGAGTATTGGTGCACAAATGCATGGTACAACTTGACAACCCTCATCCAACTTCATTTAGTCTTCACAAGGGAATATGCAAGTGGAGATCGTGGACCGACCCTCTGTTGCTTTTGAGCAAGTAATCCCGTCTCATTTGGGGTTGAATGTTGTGGCTGCTGTGATGTGAGCTAGCCATCGGTGTGAATAAAGCCTGTTATTCATCACATGTCATTGACTGCTCACAAATCAATGCTTCTGATGAGGAACAACAACCAACAAGCTGACGGCCCCAGCACCGATGCGGCTTGGCAATTGGTAGTGGTGGGGGGGTGGGGGTGGTTTGGGGGGACGTCAGTGTGCGGTTTGCGCTCGAGTCGATACGAACCACGTAGAGGGGCTTTGCTTGCGTGCGTCAGGATGAATAACAAATGCGAAGGCAGATCACTCACGGTCGTTTCACACTTTCGGCTCCACTATGTGCGTGTCTGTGTGTGTGTGCGTGTGTGTGTGTGTTTGTTCTTGTGTGAGCTCTGCGTGCTGCAGGCAACGACTGCTCGCCAAAAAAGTGCCCTCTCCTCTTCCTCGTCGGCATAGCCCTTCTCAGCAATGAAGGCAGAGGGGCTGACGGGCGGGCTGTCTGGCCATTGCCTCTGAACATGGCTGCCAGGGGAATCTGATGACCCTACTTTGTCTCCATCTCTGGGCCTAACACACATGGATGTTGGAGCCCGACGAAGAGTGGAATTTCACAAGCACATGTATTTGTATAGTGTGTGCTGTTCACCTGTCAGTGGATGGATGGGCTGCTTCACACATCAAAAGAAGGGGGTTCACATTTGTCTGGAGAGAAGGGAACTCAAGGCAAGAGAATATACAAGCAAGGAGAGCTAGTGCACATCATTACATCTCTCAGAAATACACACACACACACACGTAGACACACACGTAGACACACACGTAGACACACACACACACACACACACACACACACACACACACACACGTAGACACCTCGAGCCCTTTTCATGAATATAGCATCAGTTCTAGCCCTGTCTGGAGTTTCAGGTGAGGAGAATAAAGAGGCTCCATATGAAGGCCATCTCACGTCAATATGATGATATCCAAGGAAATAGCAGGGGGAGGGGGATACATGGACTTATCTAGTTTAACTTCCCTTCCTCTTGGTGAGGCCAGCCATCACCTCCACATACACCGGCAGCACACACTCTCGACCCCAGCAACAAACTCAGCTCTGGGGGGGGCATCTGACTTGTCTTTCCCCACTCTCATTCCTGCAGTTCCAATCAATAAGGCCCTACTGTGTGTACAGTTAAGTATGCTGTTTCAAGTCTGACTCTGGAAGCAAATGGCAAATTAATTCAAACAAACTTGTGGTATCATTCTAAAATTTCACTCAGATCACTAATCCACCTGCAACCGTTCGTGAGCGCGTGTGTGTGTGTGTGTGTTTGTGTGTGTGTGTGTGTGTGTGTGTGTGTGTGTGTGTGTGTGTGTGTGCTCACGGAGAGCCTCCCTCTGGCAGACCGCAGGTGTTCCCATCACTCCCAGACCTGTTTGTGTCCCAGCCAGATGTGAGGGCCCTCAAACAGGGGGAGATATGTGATGAGCACGCAAGAGGATCTTCACAAAGGCGAGCCGGGCTCCCAGGGGCCAAATTAGCCCGGTTGGCTGATTTCGGGAGCCCCTGAGGCTAGCGCTAATATCAGTAATGATTTTGCCTGGAAGTTACTGTGACCTTGCAGTGGTGCAAAGGCTCTTCCATGACATCAAAAGCAGAAGAAAAGAGAATTAATGTCTTTTTCTCTCTCTGTGTTTATATATATATATACTACTATATATACTAATATATATAATGATGAGGTGATTTGTTTTAATCAAAAACTGAATGTTTATTGTTTTGTAGCCAGTAAAAAATGTAAACCATCTGGCCCCTGGCACAAACAGTTGTTTTTCAGAATGTCTTTAATGAAAGCATTCTTAAATGAAAGCTTTTTTAATTAATTCATTCATTAATTTGTTTGTTTTGTTTTTGTCATTTATTAATTTTCTAACCCCTTGGTATGGCTATTACTGGGCATCTGTGGCTTGTGTTTTAATTTAATTACAGTGGACCTCGCCATGCCCAAACGGTGCCCACGTGGGGTGGCACAGCGTGCCAGCCGACACATCCTGTCCGAGGCATGGGGAACATCAGACGCGACAGATGGCCCCCTCACCACATAGGTGTGAGCCCAGCAGTGATGGAGCCCGCCTCAGCTGAGAGAGCCGGTGGGAACCAGCAGCTCCGCGGAGTGCCGGGCGGCTCACAGAACCAGGGGCAAGAGCGCCGACAGACTCACACAGGAGCGCTGATGTGCTTAAACCGTGTCAGTTCTGCTTAGAAAGCTGATTGGAGAAACACTTGAGATAGACGTTTTTAGGCACAAATGAACCAGCTAATTGTCACCTGTTCATATGGTACTGTGCAATTTCATGTTGAAACGTGTGCATGTTATATAATAAATACGTACACATACACATACTGATATATACACGCACAGTAGACAAAGCAAACACTAATCCGTACCAGCTAACAGTGCACAACAGCATATGGACCAAATCGGCTCTTCCTGCCAGATTCAAGGTCAAGTTCACCCAACCCCACTGTGCACACCAGGAGTGAAAAAGATGCATGCTCTGGAGAATGGATGAGAAGCTTGAGGATGATAAACGATATTGTAACAGGAAAGACGACTTCACTGCAGATTACCCTGAGACCACTCTTTTCTCCCACCACTACTTTTGCCCTGAGTCAGTCAAAACAATTGTGGAAATACTATGTGATATCTTTAATTAACCGCTGCATGCATTTAAATAAACGCCCCTTTATTCTCACATCACAAACCATCTGCAAGGCCAGAGCTGTTCATTTATAGTTGGCTTTACTGTATTCATTTTGTTAATAATCAAATATCTGAAGCCAGTAGTATCGAGGTGATTCAGAAAACCTTTTATTCTCCCTAAATTAAATTCTTTATTATTTTCACTGATAGACAAGCATATCTCTCATGACCATACATTGAGTTAAACTTGGCGGCGAATCGTAGAATCTAACGAGACAAACCCCACTGCAGTTGGCTTGTCAGGAGCAGGAGGGCAGCCAAGATGCCCGAGTCTGTCTGCTCCCCCAGGACAGAAGACTGAGGAGAGGAGAGAGACTGTAGGACGTGATTAATATTAACAGTGTCACATGCCGAGGGTTGAGCGTACGTGGGCAAAGAGAATCACAGAAAGGCGGGGAATAAATCTCAGAAATTGTTGTCGGAGATAATATAAATCTTTGACCGGAACGTTAAACGTATGCTCTGCCGTTCCATTACAGGCGGAGTGTTCATCGGAATTGTTTGTGATGCCAACGGCATTGAAGCTTCTCAGCTGATGCCCAGATTTCTCTCTTTCTCTCTCTCTCCTTCTCTCGCTCTTTCAGCCTTTCACTGTCTCTCTTCTCATTACCACCCTGCCGAGATAATTGTCTTTTCTGCTATGGTTAAGATCAACGAGGGTCAGGACTGCCATCAAACAGCAATACCAACGTTGCCTGTGAGCTCCTGTGCAATACCAACGCCTGATGTGGAAAACTACAGTAATAATAGTGAGGGAGGTGGCTGAGCAGTAGAGGGAACACTAACTTGTTTGTCAGCATTTCCTCACAGAAACGGGATGTGAAAGTAAGGAACGCTGTTGCCCAATCATGTGTTCAGTTTGTTATTCCATGAAAAAGGATCTACCCTTTTTTCCACCTACATTTCAAAGAGTTTGTGTGAGATGATGCTTGGCCTGTAGAATGGAGTCAACGATACATGACCCGATATGTGTCCACACTGATGTATAACATTTTACACTATGTGCATGGCGAGCTTGGCGCACACATCATAAACTCCTTGATTTCATTCCTCCTCAGTTCTTTTCCTGGAGCTGCGCTTTGGATTCTCTTCTGTTCAGCACGCAGACCCATACTGAGAATCTCCAGGTTCAGCCATTCGTAATCAAAGTACGTTAGGTCTCCAATGGGAATCCACATCTTCTGAGGCGAATAAGAGCTGCAATATTAACTCCACTTGAAAGTGTTGGATACTCTCTCTCCCACTATCATTAAACTTTCTCGTGAGCCTTTGCTTATTTATTACATAGTTGCTGAAGGAGGGGTGTTTCTGGTGAGTCTCCTGCCAAATTCCATGATGTTTAAATCCTTTTCTATGGACGTGCATTAGCAGTTCATTCGTTAGTAAAGTACACATAGTCTTCACAGAGAAACTTTCCAGGCTTCAACGTCAGGCTGAGCTTTTGGTTTTGTTGCCTTTCCTGCAGTGTAAAAGCTTAAAATAAGCACATCCGAAGCCTCCCTCGACGGCGAATCACTCAGAATGATGAATGAGTTGAGGGAATATTGTGCGCCGTCAGGAACAATGGGAGATACAGGCAGCGAAATGTAAATATTCTACAGAGAGTAGCTCTCTGCTGCCCAGGCGAAGGAATTAATTTGATGGGTCAAAGAGTGGATAGGTGAAATGCAGCCCGAGAGAGACAAAAGAAATGACCTCAGTTTAACCCACACACAGCAGAAGAACGTGTGGGTTGTCTGATCCTCTTGCTAGCGCGGATCTCGGTCTGCTCACGAAACTGCTGTCTGGATGGTAGGCTTTCTGTTTTGCGTCGTTCGACTCTTTCAAACGTTATCCTTTGTTTTCTCCACGGCCTTCTGTTGTTTCAACCGCACATTGCAATTTTTGCTTCTCCAAAATACAGGAGACAAACAGCTACCTCACGCTTTTCGAGACATGGGAGGAAAAGACAATGGAAGTCAAAAGTGAGATTCACCGCATTCTGTGGTAATTGCTGGTGGCCTATCATGACGGGGATGAAAACGGGCTGCTGTGATAAGGCCCATTTTACCTCTGCTTATGTAAGGTATATTTTTCAAGCAATCAGGCCCACTTGTCTGTTCCTCTTATTGTTACTATGGGCATTTTCTTCCTACCACAGCTTTCTCCCCCTTTTGTTTTCAGATAATATGCTATCCTGCTAAAAAGACATCCGAAATGACACTTAAACATATCCGCTTCCAGTTAGTTAAACAGTTTGAATGCAAATTATGTGAAATGTGTATAGGTCACAGGCTACCGCTGCATAAAAGCCACAGCGGCCTCATATGACTTTAAAAAAATTAAAATTTAAATCATGTTTATATTAAGTGTGAGATGTCACTCTGTGCCACTGGTGGCCATTTCAAATGCGGTTTAATTATAGGCGTGCGTGTACAGGCTTCTCTTTTGTCCCCCTGTGGATTGCTACCCTTGTCACACACATACCTGCTCTGAACTGGTAATGTAAGAGCAGCGTTAATTTAGTGCCTCAGTGAGCAGGTCTCAAATAGGCTATGAGTCCCTGCATGCAGAATGAATTGAGTGTAGGCTTTTATTTAACCAGTTCAGAATTGTTCCTGGTTTCAGGTGCTCACAAAAATTGGATCATACCTGTGAATATCTGCAAGGTTAGATTATATCCTGCATTAGTATTTGTCTTTATTAGTGTCCATGGTCAGAGTGGCCGTGTACTGTATCTATTCAGGGGCATGCAACCACATAGAGACTGCTTCAGCTAGTCTGAACATTTATCAGCATGTTGTGACAGGCATTGCAGAGCTTCAGTATACTACTGGTGCTTTGAGGACACATGTCTGTGAGTGTCCTGCTATCACCCTAAATGGCTGTTGACATGCTTGTTAACACATACTGTGCAACTCATTGACGGACAGGTTGGTCTTGGCGCGGTTTCTGTTTAATATGCAGTATTTTTTGTCTACTACAGCCAATTAAAATGCTTTCTTTTTGTTCTCTGTCTGTTTGCAGCTCAGCAGAAAATATGTCTAATTGAAAACATACTGAGTCACATCCAGCTGTTGCAGACTGCTTTATGTTTTCCCAAACATGTCTGGTTTTGGACAGGTTACAGGTTGACTTTGAGCCTGTTTTTCTCTGGAATCGTTTCACTTAATTATACAAAAACTGGCACAGACTTAATTCAAATAGGACAACCTAGCATATTGCAAAATATTGCAGTCCTTTCCTCCCCTGACTTTCTTGTATATTTCAGGGGAAATGTGTAAATCTCACCCACCCACCTACTGACTTAACTCCCCGACTGCATGATGACTCCGGGAAAACAGGTGGATGATGTCAAGGATGGTCGGTGGAAGTGACACAGCAGAGAAAGCGCTGCCAAAAAATGTTCCCCCAGCCCCCAAACCCACCGAACATATGGGCCAGCGATGTGATAGCCGCCACAGCCATCTCTGCTCATCTCCCTCTGTGACCAGACATCTGGTTTGGGGGGTGGGGGTGGGGGGGGGGTGTAGTGTGCTCTGGCAGTATCCTGAGGCCCATGGCGCACAGTGGTCCCCCCTCCCTATCTCCCCAACCTGAGGAGGCATCACCTACACCCGCCACAACCCACACACACACCGAACACCCCCCACCACACCACACACACACACACACACTTTCCCCACTTTTATCACCTACACCCCCAATCCCACCACCACCCCCACTTATATCACCTACAACCCCCCCCCCCACACACGCACACAGACACTTTTCACACTCACATCACCTACACCCCAAACCCCACCACACACACACATACACACACATCCCATCTGTGGCGTTTCTTGAGATGATCAAAAGCGCTGTGCGAAGACAACGTGGTTTCCGATTTCAAAGACCGCCGCCAAGTGTCCTGTTTAAAAGGCTCGTAGCAGATTTACGTTTCCTCGTAACGTCCTGGTCACTCTTGTAACACAGACAACCTTGTGCTGAATGAGCCATCAACAGTTTTATGGGAGACAGGAATGCAGCAGGGTGGCGAAGCAGCATACCATGTCTGCCTAGAAGTTTGTTTGTGGTGTGTGTCTTTGGTCGATGCCATCAATAAACTCAATGTGGGGTATCTCGCACCAGCTGTCCCTCCCTCATTAACACGCACTATCGCCACGCTGACCACAGCCCCATTAAACACACTCTCGTGGCCTGCCGCTGTGATGGATGAGCATGAGAGGGGGTTGCCTGTCAAAGTACCTGCGTGTCATCTCTGAATCTCATCCCATTGTTCCAGTGCTGTCTGGGCCCTCTGAAAACCACCTTGTCATGTTCATAACAGGACAATTTGTCATTTGGCTGCTTTGATGTGTACAAGAGATACAAAAAACTGATTCACAACACAACATTGGGGTTTTGGTTGAGGGCTTTCAAGAAGAGGAGCTCCTGCTGTAAACCCTCAATGCCCTCACCTCCATAAGAACCGTCAGGGTATCTCTGAGTAGGAAAGCCAGCTACTGTACCTTTGAGAACCACAGGACTTCACCTCACCAGCGGGCCTGACAACAGAGCCAGTACCCATGTTTTGCCAATACTAAACCACCCCTGTCAGGCAGTACCATCAGGTCATACTGAGCCATCCAGATGTTACCTTGCTGGGGTTTCTGGACTGGTCTCACTGACAAAGTGGGTGTTTCAATAAGCCAGACGGGATACTGTTTAATTCAAGTTCGAATTCAATTAGGCTTTACTGGCATAAAGATATTTCCGCATTTATTCACAAACCATTACAGGGAGTACAAAGGTCAAAACAAGACAACATTAAGCTTTTGCATACACAACAGATCAAGTGAGCTTCCACTACTACAAAATGATACTAATAATGTGCACCAAAAAAGCCTCTCTCCAATGCCAGGCGAGCGCCCATATGTAGGCCCAGGGATGTAACCATGGCATCTTGATAATGAGTGTTCCTTCACTGGTTCCTATGTTGCTGACAGGTGCAGAGCACCTGTTTAAGATTGATGGCAGTCAGTCCTGTCATTTCCTCCAATTAATCAATGATGCCTCTGATGTTAATGACATTCTGAGATACCATCTGCCACATTTCCTGCCCGTTCAGCGGAGTGCCGTGTTTAACCGGCTGAGGACACGCTCAGATTTGCCAGTCAGCTTCAGTGCAAGAGGAAAAGGATTTCTACATTGCCATTGTTCAAAGGGTAAAGTACGTCTTCTGTCATGTAAGAGGAAATCTGAGGCACTTTACACATGACAGAACTCTGAAATGTGATATGGCAAGAAATTGCTCCGATACATCACTTACTGACTGCTATGAGTGTCTACTTGTACATGAAATTCTTCATATCGAAACAAAAACCAGCAAAGTTCCAAATTGCAATTTCAATTTTAAAATCTTTATTATTTTAATGTCAGTATGGAAAAAATGTCAGAATTGTGTTGCTCCTGCACTCTTGGAAAGACAGTCCTTTGAGCATTCTTGCAGTTTACTGCCTTTTAATCCAAAGCTCTTTTGAAGTGTTCTGATTAATTGGTCCCCAGACATCATGATGCGACACTCAGGGGATGGGTGGGGGGGTGTCAGCGAAGTGCCCCACAGATGTGGAACTCCCGGCATTTAAATGAGTGTTCACCGAAGACGGCATCCCAACAGCAACCTCTCAAACTGCCACGCATGCATTGCCGGTATTGGTTTGGGGTTTGTCATCCGCAGTTCTCAAGGAAAGGTTTCTTCTCCTAATTAGGGTGAATAATGAAAGGCCTGTCACATTGTCACTGTTAATTATAACTGTGTTATGTCTCTTTGCCCTGTTTGAACACTCCGCTCCGTCCCCCCAGTTCAGACAGAGGGTGCAGAGATCTACACCACATGTGCCTTCTCAGTTTGGGAGGGGGAACAGAGCCAATTAGGTGTTTTATAATGCCCTGTCCAGGGCAGTAATGAAATATCTTCAAAGTTTTTTGATTAGTTTTGGCACACACTGTGCTGAGCACAGAGGCTATAGCACGGGAGATCAAAATGGACTGTACTTTTAATAACTTCTTTTTTTTTCCAGGTGTTACAAAGTCCGCTGGTCCTCTGCTCTACCTTCACCGTAGACCAAAAGTCCATAACAGATCTCCCATACTTCATGATTCATGGCTGCCTTTTCATATCCAAAGGAATAGGCAGACACACTCACAAACTAAACTTCCCCTGTGTAAAGGTAACCTTCTTCACCAGATCAGACAGAGAGCTCAGCTGCTTCTGACCTCTCACTTTTCCAAAGCAGTGTGTTTTTATTATTTTCAGATGGATTTACATCACAATGCACCATGCCCTGGTCCTGGTTGGAAAAGGATCGGTTTGAGGTTTGCTTTTGACAGAATATTTTACATTCTCATTGCATGTAATGAAGGCCATTTGGCAAGATAGTGGCCTGAAATGACTGAAAGGAACTTCTGCTGAAAGGATTGTACAACAATGCATGGTCGACTCCTCCCGAGACAAGTTCCTGTTCTGGTAGGGGTTACTGTTTATGGGATGTAAAAAAAATACTGCAGAGTCAGCACAGACTGGCAAGATTAAAGGCTACTATGAATATTTTAGAGGCCCATTCATAGTATTATTGCTATTTCATCTCAAGGCTATTCTACCACTCCTGTATCGAGCTGCATCAACCAGAAGTTTCATGGCAGAAATAAAATTGCGTAGCCTACATCTCACCTGTGATGCATGATTGTTTAACCATTGGACCACTCTACAGCATATTGGACCACTCTACAGCATATAATAGCCCGTTCTAAACAAATTGAGAATGGTGTCTTATTTTTCTTGCTAAAGCCAGTATACTGTCTGGCATGAGAGGCACACAGAGTATGAAGCTCTCCAATGATTCAGCAAGTGAGGCAGTTTTCTTTTTTTGTTTCGCTTTCTTTTGTTTTCCATGGCATGTTTCTGTAATATATTATTGATTTTCATTGTTCCTGTGCTTAAGCTGTTGTTGAATATTGATTGTTTCCTGAATTTCAGAGCATAGATTAGTATGCGTGAAGCGTTGTGGCTGTGATCTGAGCTCTTATGAAAGGTACGACTGAATTTGCACCACCACCGCTGCTTCAAATTCAAACCATAGGAGCCTCGGTGGTCGCTAAGCTCAGGCAGTTAGCATGCTAATGATGGCAAAGAGGCAGAGGGAGGCTGTAGGGGTGGGGAGAGCCACGGATGGAGGAGGGTTTCAAACTCAGGCCGTGGTGCCACTGACAGAAAAACCGTAACGAGTCATTTGCCAGGCTCTTTGGCACAGCGACAGGCCTCTCTGCTGGCCAGTGGCTCAGTGGACCCTATTGTGGGTTTAGAGAAAGGAGAAAACAACAGCATAAACAACAGGGTGGTTTTTAAACCTCACTGGCTAACTAATCCGATCTACCCCGAAAGGTGCTGTGGAGGGGGCCACGGTAAATTCTAGCCCTGTGCACCAGCCGAGTCTGTTTACTGAATTAATTTGGGGTGGAGGGGTGAGGTGGAGCTTGGGAAGGATAGGGGGACAATCTACACAGTAAACACTTGTAATTGGATTGTGTGCTTATATGCTTTGGAGACCATCATATTGCAAAATTTAGCGTAATGGATTTTGATACATATTCACAGTGGTTAACAAAAATGAACAGAAAACAAACCACTTTGAAAGTGATTTAATTTGCTGCTGGAAGGGTTGGGGTCATGTTTCATTTCAGAGCAGGTCTCAGTTAGCCTGGCTCCGCCCGCTACTGCTCTCAGCTCAGTTTTCACCGAGATTTTAGTCTGGAAACCGTATTAGCAAAATTAATCGCTCAGCCACTCTGAAGGGTGGACCAATTAGCAACCAGAGGGGGTGGGTAAGTGTGATGAAGTTGAAGTGAAGCGTTTGTTTCCAAATGTAGTAACAACAATGGCGGCAGAGCTAGAGCTAGGCAAAACGATACCAACAGCTGTAGCAATGCTAGTAAACGTCGGAAAATTTTATTTGAAGTCAGAGTAAATGCATCCATCAAGGGCAAACACATTGTTTCCTTATTAGGCTAATAGGCTAATATATCAGCTTGCACTGTTAGTCGCGAAGTAGGAAGTACAGCAATCCCATACTGATCAATGCCAATTGGTTAAAGGCTGGTCCAGTTGTTTCAAAATTAACTCAAAGTCTATGCAACGACTGGAAACAATCCCTGATTTTGAAAAGTGAATTTGGGTCTGGTTATACCAAGTTAGGTCTCGGTAGGATATTTACCCTGAATTCAAATAGCTATAGAGCTATCATCGTCATGTCACAGACAGACAAATGTCACAGAGGTCACAAAACACACGCACACACACACACACACACACACACACACACACCCAACCCCCAAGGAGGCGACAAATTAGGCTGCACCTTTGTTGGGGGTGACCAAGGGCTGATCTCACCTTCTGCCATGCTACTTCATGGTACTAATTCACAGCGCTTGACCTTGGATGTCAGCTGAACGCAGGTAGACACACCAGTGACAAATGCACACCTCCTGCCTCCCAGGATGCATTCATCGTTACCAAGCTGTGCTGGCGTAAGACTAGCGAGGCAGTGGAGAATGTCTGAAGGTGAAATGGTTACAAACGTTTAACCCTTTTTTTTCAGCTTCCAGGGTTTTTTAATTTTAGCTCATGATACAGGTCCAAAATCTTTTATTGGCCTCTTAAATGTCTGTGGCAGCCCATTTATTTGAACATAAAAGGATTATTCGTGGCCTATAGTCTCTTTCCCCTTCATTGGCTGCTCCAACTGTCTTTGAAAGTAGGGCTTTTGTATTTGGTAACATTTCATTCCTTTTTTCCCCCACACAGACCTACAATAAGGTGAGCATATTGGCCTGGCGTGCCCATACGTTTTCAGGTGCACATCACCCTCAATTTGAATTCCATTACGTGCAGTGCCACTTTTCAAATAATGGAAGGCCCTATTAATTACAAAAGTATGGGTGCGGGGCAAAGGTGAACGTGCAATTACAGAATTAAATCAAGTCGCCGTTTAGCTTGTCACTGCTGACAGAAATAATTTGGGTGAATTATTAAAAGCCTCCCCTGCTCTCCAATGCAATATTGTGAGATGTCCCCTCACTGTGTAAGTCAACGCCTAGCTGCCTCGAGTCCTGATGGAAATAAAATCATTAACTAGGCTTCCACCTCTCAGGTGGGACTTTTTACTGTCTTCAGAAATACCGGAAAACAGAGACCTTTGCACTTCAAAGGTGCATTCTCAGTTTGGCATTCTCAGTCTGTAGGGAATCCACTATATTTGCTCTTGAATGCTCTTAACACCAGTTGCCATATTCAGCCATACAGTGTAACTAATCAATATGTAAAGGATAACGGCTGCCAAGAGGTGCTGATGCTAGTAAATAATGGACGAGACAGAGGCAAATAAAAATGCGAAAGTGTTTCTAAGCGTTGAAGTGATTGTAATCATGCTTTCATCTTTGTCTATTCACATAATGATTACTGATTAAGCACATGTATATCATCACAGGATTGTCATGGAAATGCAGATAGATTTGTGTATGTCATAATTAATATCATAGTATATGAGAAACAGCCTTATCCAGTACTCATATCTGTGGTCTTATGTGACTGTCTGATTTAGTTTTAACAAAGCAGAACTAATTCTTCTAATTTAATCAAGTCGTTCAATTAGTGGTGATCTGAGAGGTCTCCACACAGCTCTCTCCTTGTACACCCTTGTAGTATCACATAGTGTTGTTTTTACCCCGTCTAATGTTATGTCAACCGGCAATTTGTCAAAATAGTATATAGAAACGGTTTTGGAAATGTCTTTTTCTTAAGTCTTTCTTATTGGAGATCTATCTTGTTCTTTGTTGTTGCGACTCCTGTGGTAGCTTCAACAATCAGTTAGTGTCACCGTCGCAAAGAAAAAAAGTATTTGGCAAAACAGGTTTTTAAAATGAAAATCGAGCTTCCAGTGTCAGTGACTACAAAGGTGCGAAACAGCGCAATTGCAAGTTGGCACATTATTATGCTGTTTTCATGTCTGCATCTACCTCTAGATTTATAAAGTAAATATTCAAAGAATTAGCAGACTGTTATCTTAACAAGGCACAATTTGCCCTTGGTCGCAACCTAATTCAAGCATTCTTTCACAGGTTACCATGGCACCCAGCTGACCCGAATAGTCTAGTTACTCCAAGAAAATAAATATGTGATACAGTTTTCTGGCAAGGGGAAGGAGCAAACTGACCACTGATGTTTCACATCCTGTTTCTTCTTTGTATTTGTCTGAGGTACTATATGACTCTTCTTTGTATTTGTCTGAGGCACTATATGTTTCTTTTTTGTTTGTTAACTGTATCTCTGCCTCTGGATAATTCTCCTGTAACTCAACTGTATCATACCAACAACACAAAGGTTGTTGGTTGGAGTACAAATGCATGACCACACGTGTGTGTTATGCACTGATGCAGATCATAATGTTTACAGGTACAGAGTACAGTGTATTAATGCGTTCTGTTCATACCTGAGTTTCAAACCCCTAACCTGGTGATGGTGACACCTAGCTCTTCCACCTGATCAACAGGAGTGATGTATGGGCCCGTGTAAATCTCACTACATGCTAAGCCTGTTACCCTGGCCTGGAGCGCATGGTATGGCGCATATTGAGCCATACAAAAGGGACATATGCTTTACGAGCTGCATTAATGTTTCACATTGTAGACTTTCCAAATCAAGGTCACACAGTTGCAGAAGCTTCTGAATGCAAGTTTCAATCATATGTACATGTCGGCACAAGATGCGGGCAGAGGTTTGCTGCCTCAGGGAATCCGGGTTGTTCGTTTACCACAGTGCGGCATGCCAGCTCTCATAGAAATGCTGATGACTTCCATTCCCATCAACTTGCCTTTGAAACCCAGCAAGCCCAGCCTCATCACAGAGGGAGCATCAGACTAGGCAGACCATTAGGCAGTGCCACACACACCTCTGCTTCAGAGGCACAAAGGCTTTATTATGATCCCGTTTAAATAGAGTTTACCAGGCCTACGCACTGCACACACATCCATGATGAAATGGTGTCATCTCGCTGAATTCGAATAAGTTGAGATCCAGAAACTTTCAGGTCACTTTAATTCCATTCAGAAAGGAATGGGTGTCTTTTGAAACTTCAGTAGTTTTTTTTTTAGATTTTTGGAAACCAGAGAAAGTGCATTTAGTAGTTTAACATGACAAATAGAGTGTGATAAACTGTGCCCACCACACTGTAGATACCATGTCTACATCTAACACATGACTCACAAGGCCAATAATCTATGTTCACTGTAATCTGTTATGACTCAATGGTCTTGTGTTACATGTGTCCTATTAGCTTTTAACAGTGCCAGAGACATTACACATGCCATTAGACTTCATTTGACTGACCAGGTTGTGTCTACAAGATCACCAAGCTAATATTTTATTCCAGGTCATTCCAAATATGTTTCTCAGTGCTTCAGTCCACCCGAAAGCTGAGTGGTACGACACTGCCATCTATGGGTGCTATTCTCAATCAGCACATCTTTTCCCGGAGATCGGGATCACTCAGGTTATACGCATCTGAATGACGCCACGGCTCTCAAACCTGCTCATTACCCTGACAGTACCACTCAGTTTACAGGCCCTAGTCCTTCAGATCCCACGGCTTGACAGAGAGGATCATTATTTGTTTGTTGGTACCTTGCCAAACACCATGGCAATTATGCAGTCAATTTTCCTATGTCATAACATTTCTCAAATGCCATAATGCTGTCGATTACATTCCCTGCGGGCACTGAAAGGCTCACAAGTGACGCACTATGGATGGACATTCTGTCATATTGGTCTCCTGTGCGTTCAATATGATAAACACAATAGCATTTTCTTTTGCACCTGTGTAATTAAAAGCAAGACTTCCCCTTGGCTCTTTGGTATGGACCTCACGCCACAGTTTGCTTTCATCTTCTGAAAGGCGTCTGAGCAAAAGGGAGAACTGAATAAGGTTAGCCTGGGCGCTCCATAAATCAATCCCTCCATGGCAGGGAAAAAAGGAGAGGGTCTGCTGTAAGCTTTCTCTTCAGGCGCAAATGGAAAAGTAAGTGACAGAACAAAGTGAAGCAATTAACCATTTTTTTCTGTCTTTTTGCCACTGTTTAAAAAAAACTGAATGAAAAAGAATCAGAAGACATGAGAAGGCATGGTCATACATCATGAGTTAAGAGGAGGACAGCTATGTGAGGGGGCGAAACAGAAAAGAGTGAGAGAGAGAGAGAGAAGGAGAAGGAGAAGGAGAGAAGGGGACTCGTTATCAGTGAAGTGGTTTGTGAGCATAGAAGCGCCTGGTGTTCCTTGCAAGGTTTGGAGCTGGCTAATTTACCACTGACTTTGATGGGAGATTATTTGCTGATGGGAGAGGAGAAAGGGACTCTTCACTGCACCCAGTGCCTGCCTGCCTGCCTGCCTGCCTGCCTGACTGCCTGCCTGCCTGCCTGTCTGTCTGTCTGTCTATCTGTCTGTCTGCCTGCCTGCCTGCCTGCCTGTCTGTCTGTCTGCCTGCCTGCCTCCCTGCTCTGCTTGGCCTGTTACTCAACACACTTTTCCCTGATACATTACTGTTGAGAAATCTCACCTCAGTTTAGATGGCAGCATGAACCATCTTTAATGTGATATGTGTCTGGATCTCATTTTGGATTCCAGTCTCGGGTATCAATGTTTTGGCTGTTTAAGGGATCTGCTGGGTAAATTTACATGAACAGAACAAACATGAACAGAAATGTACACAAAACCAAACAAATGATTACACCGGGTGGGTCCAGTAGGGCCAGAAGGCTATGTTATATTAATTCAGGCAGCACATGCTTTTGTCCAGAACAGTTTGCATTACTGGTGAGGTGTATGCTGTCTTTATCATCTTGATGCCTCCCTGGGAATGAAACCCATTAACCATAGAGTAGGTGAGGCTACATAATTACTGTTGTGGTTGTGCCACAGGACCATTGGTATTACATGTCAAATGCTAGTGAGTTGTGACATGCAGAGAAATACAGACACCTGCAAATGTTTATGTTTTACCATTTGAGCAGGTACGGTTTCTGACTAATTAATCTAACTCCAGTAATGATCTTCATGAATGAACTTCATGAATATTAGCTTCTTGCAATGACGTTTTTTGTTCACCTCATCAATCCCACTGAAATTCAAGAGGAATGCCCTTTTCCACCATTTTGTATTCTAAATACATTCCCTCATTCTCTCTATCATATTCTATATTCTATGTTCTATATACTGTACGTTCCCTCAAATCCCTTCTCTACATCATGATTTATCATACAATCGATGTTCACGAATCACTTCACTGTTTTCTTCACTTCGCCCTGCGTGGTGTCCATTAAACACCACGCTGTTGTTTTGCCATGGTACAGTTATACACTCCTCCTCAGCCTTACCTCTACTTCTTATACACAATCCCCTTGAGACCTGCCACAGTTAATAAGAGTGTATTTTCCCCTCCTCTCTCATTCCCTCTTCCTCACTCCTTCTTTTTTTCCCCTCTTCTGTCCTCCCTTGCTCGCCCTGGACCTACAGCCTGTGCCACTGCCAGTGGCACTGGCCTGTGGTAAGGGGGAAATCAATAGTCAATTCCATTTTGCGGCTTGTGTGTGACAGGTACTAGATAGAAGTGGATTGGATGCTTGTAAGGAGCAGAAGCGTGAGTCTGAGCCGCCATGACCCCTCCTCCTCCTGCTGTCTCCTTTCCTCCTTTCTCTCTCTCTCTCTTTTTCTGTCTCTCTCTCTCTCTCTCTCTCTCTCTCTATTCTCTCTCTTTTCTCGCCTTTTCTGTCCCCCAGCTATCAAGAGCATGAAAGCATAGTTTTGTTTCCTAGATAGCTCACATCACAGAGGCGGGACAGCAAGGCACTGAGGATGCAGCCTCCAATGTCAGCAATTTGGGATTTCCTATTGGGTGACTTAGAAGGTCCCACAAAACCTCATTGGCCCATTCCAATTAAATTCAACTGAAAATATAATATGTAATTGTGTGAAATCATCAGCTTGTGATATGTACTAGGTGTTAAAAGTCTTCCTCATTCCTGGCGAAAGGCTGTTGATATTCAACGGCCAAATAAAAAAGTCCATCCTTCCGAAGCTATAATAGTGTATGTCTCAGTTCAAGACACTCTGCTTGTTGCCCATTTACTGAACCAGGACTGAGCAGGAACACCAGAGTTGTATTAAGCATCCACACTGGATTGACAGTTGTAGGAACGTGAGGAGAATTTAGCTTAAGCCGATGAAAAATATAATTGATTAAAATCAAGGACTCGTTGTACTTTACAAGTCTGATAGACAGGCTTGTGTTCAACTGTGTTCTTCCTGTGTTGGTATTAACCGCATTACCACCACAGTTCCCCATTATGCATACTTTACCCCGTCAATCTGATCAAATATGCCATATACTGTACTGTATGTATTGTATAGTGTACTTACATCGAGTCATTATATTGAATATTTTTTGGTGCCTTGGTACATTTTCTCAGACAGAAAAAAAATGAAATTGGCAATGGATTAGGCCTACCTCATTTTGGGCCTATCTATTCAGTACCACATTAGGCCTGCCTCATTTTGGGCCTATCTAATCAGTACCACATTAGGCCTGCCTCATTTTGGGCCTATCTAATCAGTACCACATTAGGCCTGCCTCATTTTGGGCCTATCTAATCAGTACCACATTAAGAAAAGGAGGAGAAAATGTGACAGCTGCTTGATAACCAGACAATACATTTGTGTAATTACAGACAAAATCACAGGTTTTTTTCCTTTTTGGGGGGAAAATAGTCTCCTCCTCCCGAACAGTCTCTGTCTTTTCCACACTCTCTCTCTATTTCATCATAAGGATGTTGACAGATGGTGTGTGTGTGTGTGTGTGTGTGTGTGTGTGTGTGTGTGTGTGTGTGTGTGTCCAAGGGGGTGTAGGCCTTTTTATCTAGGCTCAACGCTTTGAATTAAAGCAAAATCAATCATATAATTATTTAATGGGCTAAAACATTAAAAGAGTATAGCGGTATTTCCAATCAGAAAGGGAAGGACCTTTGTTCTCCTCTAGATTCTCGTGATGTATGTAATCAGGGTGTCGTGTTGTGAGTACTACTTCCTGTCACGATTTTGGGCAACCAACCCGTTGCCCACAACCCACAAGCCTTGCCAGTATTGCCAACACTGCATTTCAATGTGTGTGTGTGAGTGCGCGTATTCACGTAGATAGTTGTGTATGTGTGTAATGTCCCTAAGGCCATACCTGGATGCACTTTTTACCTTGAGTGGAAATTACTTCAAAGCTCAAACATTTTTAGACAAATATTCTAGTGTTTTTCACAAGTAGAGAAATCCAAGGCTGAAGAGACATCGCTGTTTGTGTACGTAGTTATGAAAAGCCTCAAACAGAATCAGGGTAAAAAAAAGAGGAATTGACTTAGGTAGTTGCACAAGCATCAGATGCTTTTCGAGAAAAAAAAAACCTTTGGCCTTTTCTTCCCATATTATGTCATGTGATCTCTTTTAGTTGGTGCACAGCTGAGGAGTTTCAGCGGTCTAAATGCAAACACAGAGGCTGAGCGTTCGCTGGAACACACACGGTCTCCGGGTCTGAGTTCTACTCCTCCATTCGGCCTCTCCACCCCCGATCAACTCATCTTCCCTCAGAGATGATGAGCGTGCAGGCGAGCCTTGGCACTGTTTGTGGTGAGCACCGTTCTTTCTTTATCTCTCCATCAAGCCTGCTTACAAAGCCTTTCAGACTCTGATTGTATCAGCTTGGACTCTCTGACTCAGAGAGAGAGAGAGAGAGAGAGGAAATGGCTTTGGTTCTTGGCAGAGCATATCAGTGCTGAGGCCACAGGCGTCCTCCTTTTTAACTTGTTAATCATTTTACCGTGTTACCACTCATGTTAGGGAACCAGCGTAATAACATTTGGTTTGATTTGCTATTTTTACTTTTTTTATAGAAGGCGTTTCATTCACAATGTGTGTGTTCTGTGCTTATGATACCAGGTTGTAGTCAGTCAGTGTATCACTGAGGATTTATTGATCTCAGTAAAGAGAATTAATTAAGTTTGGACTTGCGAAGATTTTGAGATACCTGTAAGTGTTTTGTTTCCCCATCACAATCATGTAATTGAACAAAACAAATGTTTTTCAGTCGTTTGGAGATGCTAGCACACTGTTAACAAAAAGTGTCATAATATATTTTTAAGTGACCACCGTGCTAATGGAAGTATTTTTAATATACATTAACATACTTATATTGTCATGAACACAATGGGTATGGTTAGGTTTTCAGTTATGGTTAAGGTATTTAGCTGATGCTTTTGTCCAAAGTGACTTACAAAACATTAGAAAAACATTACACCCAACAAAAGTGTCAGTTAGAAAGTATAAATGTAAATGTAAAACAATCTATTATTATATATATATATATATATATATATATATATATATATTTATGTGTGTGTCCATATATATGTATATATACGAGAAGAAGAAGAAGAAAAATTCCAAATATCAAAACTATGATTATCTTCATAAAGTATACCTCAAACAAACAAATTAGACAGATGATGTTTAAAAAGTTGAGTTTTAAAAGTTTTTTAAATCTACAAGCTGTCACTGGAACAGACAGCACTTGATAGGTAATTTCACCGCCAAAGTACCATGAACGAAAAGAGTCTTGACTGCGATGTCTTACTGCTGAGAAGGCAGAGACAACCGACACACATCAGAGGAGCAAAGTGGTCGAGAAGGTGAATAGTGCTGAATTATAGCATTTAAATAAGCTGGTACTTAAAGGACTATACCTCTGTGGAGGAATATTTAGTTTTTTGTTCTTGTTGTCAATATGCCTTTAAAGCTCTGTGAGTTTTTGTCCTAGAGTCATAAAAGAACACCCACCGAAACCTTTAATCTTCAACATATATGCCACTTGTGCATGAATGTTTTTAGTTAGAGGAAATATACATTAACATCAAGGCCTGTCAGACTCCCTAAAAAAGTCTAACAGGCCTCAGTCCTGGGAGAGTTTAATGTAATACTAGCAGCTACAGGGAGCCAGTGAAGGGTGACCAGCAGAGGAGTTACATGAAGAATAGTAAAGGCTTGTGAACATTAAGAAATCACGTAGATGTTACCAGAAAGTCATACCATGGCTGATAATTCACTTCAGGGGAGTGAATTTTCAAAGCCTCTTTTCAACCAAATGTTTTACATTTGTCTTCCTTTAATAAACTGTTTTACACGAAGCAATTTACATTACATTGATGGTAGAACCATGCCCTAACAGCTCAGAAACAGGTGGACTAAAAAAAACAGACAATCATAACATAGTTGTCATTATAAGAAATGTCTCTGCTTTGTACACTATTTACTTCATTTTATTTTTGTGGATTTCAGTTAAAACATGGTATGTAATTATTTACATTTCACCACAAACTATTCCTTAACATATACATAAAGTTTGAAAGACACTTATGTCAGATCATTTAAGACAGACGGGTTATTTGAATCGACATATTGACACAACAGAGGAAGCAGAGGGGCCCATGGTGCTTCCTGAAAACCAAGGATTAGCACATCAGGGAGGAGAAGAGAACACAGCATTGCAACACCATGCCATCTAGGGAGGTGTGAGGGTTGATCACTAAACTGTGGCAGAGACAAAAATAGCCACGAGGTAAGAGCCCCTTTACACGGAGCCTGAGATTGACTGAATCCGGAAACATTTTTGGTTTCCGGTACCTTTTTTTATTGCGTAAGTTAAAAAGAAGTAGGACACACAAAAAAGCAATGTTATGTGATCACTTGGAAAATGTCCTATGGTTTGGTGTGTCAGTACGGGTCGACTGGGTTCGGGACTAAATTGAGGCCATTTTGGGCTGACCCTGTAAATGGATTTTCATGACTTTCAACCTTATATTTTTCAAGCATCTGCTCTATCTAGGGTTGATTTCTTTTTAGGTTACATGAATACATAAAACAAGATAGTTCACTTTTAAGGTTGTTGGTGTGAACTTAGGAAGTTCTATAAAGTCAACTAACGACAGATAAACAACTATCTGATGCAACCAATGGTGGCAAATACAGGAGCTGTTACCAGATAAACATGTTGTCTATTTGAACATCATGTTTGCTTATTAAACCTAGGTATTGCTAATTTGGTAATTTGCCATACATTAAAGAGTGCAGCAACAAGCAAAGATATTTGTCAGGTCAGTGAATAACTGATAGTATTGTTGCATGATCACATTGCAAGGTAACTCGATGAAAATAAACAGCTATCCTATGTCTATATGTCTATGGACGGCCCACTCTGCAGCTCTCCGCTTCCGGTCCCATCGACAGGCAGCCTTATGTCGTGATTATGAGGATTATTTCCTTCATGACCTGCGTGTAGCATTTTCGATCAAGAAAACCCTTAATCTTCCTGCCAAATACATTCAGGGCCAGAAAAAAGATTCCAGGCTGAGGCCATCGAGGCATGGTGCTTGCGACGCCTCTGCTACGGCAGGCTTCCTTGGCCTATTGGTTTGCCAGGAAGGGAAACGTAGCTTGGAGCTCTCCAATTTAGGCCTTTAAAAATATCCTAATAATATTCTAACTTTTTGTCAGTAACTACTCAGGAGCGGAATAGAAGGGAAGAAGGGGGAGAGGAGGGAGGGGGGTGGGGGGATTACATCGAAGTCCCTTAATGGAAAATGAAAAATCTGCACACTCGTTTGTGCTCACAAGCATGTTCAATCACGATGCAGGAGCAACATGCCTGCCGGTCACAAAGAAATCTCTGCAAATATAATAACCGCTCTGCCTCCGACAGGCAGCGAAGCACACTTAGAAGCTGCAGGCAATTAGCCCCAGCGCGAGGCAGAGACGCTGAAAGCCAGTAGCGGCGTGTGCGAAGGCCTTTATGCCAGTCCCTGATAAGCCCAGAATGGAGCTGCTTCAATGCCATCCATCTCGCAACGTATTTTCGGCGCACTCACTCGCCCGCTGCAAAAATGAATCTGTGGAAAGCAAAAGGTTGATGATTTAGAATTGACCCTATTATGCGCTGTAACAGGTAGTGAGAGGCAGAATATTAAAAATGCGTTTGCTGTTGATATTTCACACGTATAAATATTCTGATCTGGGATGAGTGGGACTTTCCTCCTCACAGGGCTTTTCAGGGCAAGATGCAGTCACCAGCATGGTAGTATTTCATATGGCTTCTACCCAGAAAAGAAAATCACATAGACTACTGATTTGGTTTGCTTACCATTTAACACCGGTGTTTAATACTTAAAATTATAGATATTATATCAAATTCAAGTTGTAAAATCTAAAATTTCTGAAGACAAAAACCAATCTAGTTTGGTCTTATCAAAAGAGTCAAATTCAACATTTATTTTCTTTCAAAAAGGAATACTCCACTTATTTCAGTCTGAATTACAGAATTATGATAGGCCTTATGTGTGTTATTATTTTGGCTGCATTTGTATGAGTATAGGAACAGATGACTCTAAACGAGCACCTGCCATGTTGTGAAACCTGATATCAAACAAGCTTTTCATCCCACAACATATTTCTACATGATTCATTCCTTGTGCCAGTAAGAAGGGCGTGAGAAACTTGAGCAAGATGTGTGAATGACTCCCTGTGTAAAGTCAGTTGTCACTACAGTGTCTTTCACTTCTCCCCTCAACCAGACAGAAAAAGAGCCTGGAATCAGGTCCAGTTCTGACCCAGTCCAGATAGGCAAAAAGCCTGGAACCGGGTCAAGTCTGACCTAGTCCAGATCGGTTTGGTTCCTGAGTCGGTTTGTGTATCTGGGTTCTGTTTGAAGAGGGCAGGTGGCTGAGCAGCTAAGAGGGGGGTGGTCTGACAAAGTTTTGCAATCACTGGGCTTTTCCTGTGTCGGTTTACATGTACTTTCCAGGATGGGAAGGAACCGTGCAACCCCAAACCACAAGCCCACTCAAGGCACACAACGAGCCTCTGCTCTCACAGATAGATGACAGGATAATTTTACATTGAGCTGAACCTGAGCAACGATTCCATGTCTCCATCTTGGCAGATGGACTCTATCATGCTGGGCTGGCCGGGCTTTGACACTGAGTGAGCAGCACTAGCCGTTAGTGTTCTGGAACCAGGTAATTCGGATTTGGGAAGAGGAGGATTGTCCGCTTGATGATTTGGTGCGATGATTTGTTCTTTTCTTTGCCACATTGTAAGTACCTATTGATTGTAGGAGATAGCTGCTTATCTTTACTAAACGCACATTATACACCGACCATCTGAAAAAAAAATTCCTGTTGTGCACAATGATCTTTTTTTTAGACTAGAGGTTTTTAAAACAAATATTTATTTTTCAACAAGTGAACTGAATTCTAATGATGTGCATGGAAAACATGTTTTTCTTTGTTGACTACTGATTAAAATGTACTTTCATGGTTTACTTCTTAAATCAACAAATCCAAACCTTAATTAAGCTTCTTTCTCTATTCAGGGTTCTTAGCAGACTAAAACATGATGGCCTCCCCCCGGTTGTCAGCCTTTGTTTTGCTGTTTTTCACTCAGCTGAAGGGACACCTTGCGGGTAAGGGAACGTGTGTTATTGTTCAATAAAAGCTGAATTGACTGAAGAATACTTCATAGGAGCTTCCACGCAGTTCAAATGACAATGCTGTTCAGGTTGCCTGCCATTGAACTGTTTCACTGACTAAACACACCAACTAAGGTTAGAATCAAATGTCATATAATCTTCAACAGTGGGAAATGGTGCATACAAACACATATCATTTGAATAAATAAACAATAATAAATTAATAAAAACAAAAACATGAATAAATGTGCAGTTGTAAAATCAGTAAAAGTAGATAGCATAAAACAGGTGGTGTAAGGATAGGTGATCTCACTTTTGTTATGCTGTTATATGGTCAATGCTACAGGTGTTTCACAATCCCCACATTTTGCCATAGTCTCTAAAGAATTTGTAAGAGGTGTCCTTTTTACGAGCAAAGCAATGCAATCCTGAGTTTCAGAAGTCATTATGTGTTTTTTTCACTCACTGGGTACCTCATAATGCATAATTTCCTTCTGATTTGTACAGTTTACCACTAAAGTATTTACCATATTCATACATATTTCACCTGGTGCCATAACTACCCAGTTCAGTGTTACAGTGTCCTAAATGTCCCTCAGGATCAATACATTCTCTCTCTCTCTCTCTTTCTCATTATGTTACAAGTGCAATATGCGATACTGTCAGGGTTTATGAGAGAGAGAAACCAAACGCACGACACAGGAGGTTTAAATGAACAAAATCTTTATTCGCAACAAGAACAAAAACCAGAGCAGAGTTCAGGCACAAAAAGGAGACAGAGACAACGAGCCAACAAAGAGCAGTGAACACACAAGACTTCAATAGGCATAAGACAGTGAGGAACAGGTGAACACACAAGACTTAAATAGGCATAAGACGATGAGGAGGTAATAGGTAACAGATGAGGGGCGGGGCGGGGCGGGGCGGGGTCAAAAGCACATGGAAACCGAAAATAAACAAAAGCACACGGCAAAGCAAAACTCTCTTTTATTTATCTCTGTAGACCCGCCATCAGGTCCCCAGAATCTGACCTGCCAAACGAATCTCACCAAACCAGCAACGCTGCACTGCAGATGGACTCCAGGATCTGACACACTCATCCCCACAAGCTACACCTTCCACACAGAGATAAGGTAATGTTCTCACATTATTCCCTTGGAGTATAATACATTTTTTCCTTTTTTATAACGTATCTGACATGTTGAAAGGCTAGGAGTCATTTGACATGACATTGTCAGAATGCACCCTGAGAGTTGCTAAGGACTGCAGTAAGCTACATGGGTGATCATTGTGTTCCTTGAGGTTAGCCATGCATTAGGCAAGAAGGTGGTGTCATTCTTTACTTCCTCTGCATTACAACTTCCTCATTATTTTGCCAAAGGTCACAGATGGTGAGGTACAATTATTCCATCCCACCTGGGGTGAACAACATCATCATACCACGGACAGAGTTCCCGCTCTATAACAAGATCCAGGTGTATGTGAAGGCTCAGAATGCTTTGGGTCAGGTCACCACACCGCCCCTGCTACTCGATCCTATGGAGGCAGGTAAGGCCAGGCCAGGAAGGTGATGAAAATGTGCTCTATTTCAAAGGGAAGTAAAACTGAAAATGCTATAATTTTTGCCATTTGTTGTTCGCCTTCTCACACAGTGGAGCAAAGGCCATCGATAGCAAGTTTCCACCGGATTTTTGGTATCCACTTGTTCTCGATGTTTCAGTAATCCAGTAAATCTACTGAGCGAGGGATTGGCCCACCCAGCAATGGCATTAACAATGACATTACAGTGTTATCATTGTTTTAGGTTACTTCACGACTTTATAATTACATTGACTCACGCAAGCCATTTTGCTCAAATGCTCCTTCACTCTTCAGCAAAGCTTGATCCGCCGAGGATTGAGAAAGTTAAGCCCGAGCCCAGGAGATATGGCTGCTTAATGCACAGTTGGAGTCTCTGTGCAGATCAGGACTGGGTGATGGTACGACTGGAAATGGAGCTGCTCTTGGAACCAGTGGACAGCACAGTCTCAGATGAAGAGAAGGTTGGAGTTTCATTTAACCTGTGATGACATTGATCATTGAACTGATACAAAAAATGTCTTCTGCTTTGCCTCTGCCTCATCCTATATTGGCGTCGGTGTCTGCTATCCCCTATTTAAATGATAAGAAAAATGTACTCTTGTGTTAGTACAAGCATTTGGGATTAAAATAGGGTTAATCCAAGTGAGTGATGTTGAGGTTAGTGATGTTGTACCAAAATCCTAGGGTTAGTGATTGGTTAGACTAAAATGTACAGTACTATTGATAAGTCACATTGTATAAAAACATCTTACGAATTGTATAAAAAGATCTTACGAATGGATTCATCTAAAGATGACAAAAGAATCACCGTGCCATTGAGGCCTTGTGTTGTGTTGCTACTCTAGGTTCGTGTCAGGCCTGTGAGGAACAAAAAGGATGTGGAGTTGTGTGGGCTGCTGCACGGGACAGAGTACCAGGCCCGGATCAGGGTCCGATATCGGCAAAGCCCCTGGAGCGAATGGAGCGACCAGGCCAGAGGGAGCACACTTGAAAAAGGTACCCAACCCACCATCAACCCACCGACATCTGCCTTGGAACCTTAACTAGGGTAGCTTCTATCTGTGCCGGTTGCTAATGTGACTAATAGAAATTTTCTTAAGCACGCAAGAGGGGTTACATAACTGCGCAAGGGGCTCTTGCATCTCTTGCGTGCTTACGTTTCTGCGTATAATCCGAGTATAAAAGCCCCTTAAGTGACCAAATTAGCTCTTTTATTTAGTTGAAATGTAATATTCAAGGTCTTGGACCACAAGGTGCTCATTGGCAGCAGTTGACCATTCCTCTAAATGACTATTTGTATATTTGCTGAGATGACAAGTCTCAGCAAAAGCTTAAGTTGTTTCTATCATGACTAAAAAAAGATGTGGTTATCATAAACTTGTTCAGAGTTTGATAAATAGATTCATGATTGGCTTTTTCAAATCCTCCTAAAAGGACTCCACCGTATCCTTTAACAACAGCTCTCAATAAGCACCAGGTTCTCACGCATAGAGAGATGTGCTTTGTAACTTGGTTTTAATGCTCAATAATCAGTCTTTGTGGCTACATAATGGTGCTGTTAAATGTGTGCTGTTACTAATGAGTTTGGTGTATAGTACATGAGTGAGTGTGAATTATACTCTGTGTTACAGCTCCTATGGGGCATCTGGATACTTGGCTGAAGGTGTCAGAGGGACAGAGCTCAGCCCATAACACAGCCGAGCTGGTCTGGAAGGTGAGGATCCGTACAATATAGTATACCTGTGTGTGTGTGTGTGTGTGTGTGAGAGAGAGGGAGAGAGATAGAGAGTGTGGGAGAGAGAGAGAGAGATGGAAAGAGAGACAGAGAGAGAGAGAGAGAGAGAGAGAGAGAGAGAGAGAGTGAGAGTGTGTGTGTGTGTATGTGGTGAAAGTAAACATTGATCGAAATATAGCATATATTTTTTTATCTCTGCTCGGGACTTCAATAAATTCACACTTCTGACAGTTATCAAATTCTCAAGTTAAATTATTTAAAGACCGCAGACAGGTAACAGGTGAGAAAGATGGCAAATGTTTTGATCTAGGCAGATGATGGGATGTGAATATCCCTTTGTCCAATTTTGATCCTAGTTTCAATCCATATCCCTAATTTCCCATTCTTTAACCTGACAGAAAATAATACCTCTTCAGTAAGTAAATGAGATTGGCATTGCTATGAAACTAGAATAGAACAAGTCCGTGTTTGTATTTAAAGGGGGGAGATCTTCAGTAGCAATTATGCCACACATTGCCATGTCGAGGAAGCAGACCATTTCCTCTTGGCATCTCTTGTTTCTGTCTCAGCCCTCCAAGCAGTTCCGAGCCAATGGCAGGACTGTGTACTACGTCGTCTCCCTGGCAGCCAGCAAGATCTGTGTCACAAGGGAAAGCCACTGCACTTTCAAGATCCCCAAGGGGGCCCAGAAGGTGTACCTGACAGCGGTGAATCCTGCCGGGAGATCCAGACCCACTGAAGTCCCCGTGTATACACACAGAGGTATCTGAGCGTTGTCAGGGATATCGCTCCTTTGAGGATTTCTGTCACCGTAGCACCCACACCACAGTGTGGCAGAGAGACGCGCTTGTCAGTGTTCATAGCAAGTCAGTGTTCATAGCAAGTCAGGCCTATGCTCTTCAGTCCTCTTCAGGACAAGCAGGAAGATCTGCCTGATATCATAACTGCAATTTATTGCATCAAAAAGCCATAATCTATTTTTGTACACAACCAATCTCACTGTGAACTTCAGTGATGGTTCCTGTTTTAGGTGACAAGGACAATTACAGAGGGTGGGGGAGAGGCACAGATTTTTATGGACAAGTACCAACACCCCCGACATCTTAATGGAGGTGGCCTATAATTGTGTTTTCTCAAAGGCCACTGAGAGAGCCGGGCCTGTCTCTGTTTGCTCATGAACTGCGAAATTGTGTGCAACTGCATATTATCCCCTTTCAAAACAGCAAGACCAAACAGAGCAGACGTATATGTCTGTGTGTATGAAGTGGGAGCGCTCTTGAGTGTACGTGAACAGATCCATAACCTGCTGCAATTAATCAAACGCACTGATTTTCTTTCCTTCATCCAGCCCTCCTCCCAGTCTCTTCTCTGAGAGTCCTTCCGCATGGTGATACAGAGCTTCTTGTAGAATGGAGCAGCCCTCCTGCCTCCTCCCCTATTGGCTATGTGTTAGAGTGCAGACAGCAGCGTGACAGGGGCTCCTCTTTCGTCTCCTTTCATTTGTTGGACAGAAATCAATCCGGCGCCTCAGTGTCAGGTACATGACAAAAACGGCACGCTACAAAGTGCTAATCTATAGCATTAGCTTAAACACAATCATGCTTCGAATACGAATCCAATAAGCATTGCTTTGTGTTTGCGATCAGGTGGTATTGAGCCGTACACGCCATACGAGATCTCTGTGTACCCAAAGTATAAGGATGGTGTGGGTCTTCCCCGCACTGAAACGGCCTATTCCAGACAAAAAGGTTGGTTTGACACATTTAACTGACCCTTAACTCTACATTTTACCACTCCAAGGACAGAATGGCCTCACTGCCACAAGAGGACCACACTGTTGATTTCTAGAGCAATAGCTCTCTCTGGTGGATAGAATTGTGGTTTTTGGGAGCTCCGTAAATGTAAGTATCTCACTCTAGTGTGTGTGTGTGTGTGTGTGTGTGTGTGTGTGTGTGTGTGTGTTTGAAATCAGCCCCTTCCACAGCTCCCACACCAAAGTTGATTAAGATCTGGTATTCCCAAGCTGAACTTTCCTGGGATGAAATTCCAGTGACCCAAAGAAATGGCATCATTCAAGGCTACCAAGTTTTCTACTGGGATGAGCATGGTGATACCAAAGGTATGAACAGAAACACTTAAAAACACACAGGGATACCAAATTAATAAAATGTAAATTACTTTTGCTCTATGTGTTTACACAGAATTGAGGAATGCTGTTATGACTGCTGCTGTTAACTGCCTCTACGTCTTTCACAGTGATTGAAGTGAAGGCCACAGAAAGGCGTGGAGTCTTGAAAGACCTCAAGCCCCTGACACCGTACAAAGCCTTCATCATGGTCAGCACTTGGGGTGGTAGTCTTAACGGATCCACAGTGACCCTTAACACAGGCTCACTGGGTGAGTTTGCTTATTCCAATTCCAAGTCATTCTCAAAATCCTTTGTATACAGTACCTCAACTGAGTCATCATCTAATGACGGGTAAGTGTTTCAATGAAGGTATGAAAGTATGTTTTGTGTCTTTCATTTTACAGATGCGTTTGGAATCGTTCTGATTGGCATCCCAGCATGTGTTGGGATAACTTTGGTCTTCATCTTCATCCTGCTGACCAGTTTGACAAAGCATGAATGGTAACTTATATTGTTCTAACTACAGGGTGGTATTCACAGACTTACTATGAAAGATAATGATCAACAGTATCAGTGCTGTTGTCTTTTTGATAATGGATTTGATATGGGATCACTATGTTAACATTATTTAGTCATTATTCATTTCATGTGGGATCACTATATTCACAATATAAATAGTGTTTAAATAATGTTCTTTCCCATTGTTAGTTTTTTTTCCCATAAAAATAAACTATCTGGACAAAACTGTTGGTGTTTTTCTAAAGGCTGAAGAGGTTCTTGTGGCCTAAAATTCCTGACCCAGCCAACAGCAGCATTAGGAAGTGGAGCACAGCTGAATTACTACAGGTGAGAGCATGTCCTTAGCCAGGCTACAGAGGCCTGTGTGTTACTCAGATTGTAGTATTCATCCACCTCCATTTTACCTTTTCCTTTACTACTTACATATTTGTTGCATTTATGACTCTTTTATGCACAGCAATACAAAGTATGTGCCTGATCCCTGGGTATTGAACCCAGGACCTTCAATATCTTACCGTGTCCATAGAGATTCTTTCTGAGAAGTGTGGTGGAGAAAGGGCCAACTAAAGTTATTACACTGCAATATAACTGTGTAAGCTTATGAGAATGAGCCGGCCATCTCACGATATGGGATGTAGACTGCTGGAATGTGGTTGCAGGTAGGCAGGAGCACACACAGCGCAGGAGACAGTGGCTTTCTTATAAAAATAGTTTATATTTATTAACAAATCACAGGGACTCAAACCCCCCAAAACATATATAAAAAAAACAGGGACTCGAACCCCAAAAACATATAAACAAAAACCAGGGTAATCACAACCCCAAAAACATAGAAACATACACTGAACAAAACAAACAAGCTTTAAAACAGACAGGGTACAACTCTGTACTCACAACAGGTTTCGTCTATTTACCTGCCCCAGCCTACTTCCAGCCTGTTCAGTCTGTCTCTCCCTCAACAATGAGGTGCACCTTTTAACAAGGCAGTCCAGGGGCTAAATTGATCCCAATCAGTCCCAATTGGACCCATCCACAGTTGCGGGGGAACCCGGAACCAACCATTACGGTGGGGGAGTCCAGCCCTTCTCCCCTTGTGGACCACAGTGAGAAGGGGGAGGGACTTCACCTTTTCACAAAGCTTACCCCAGCTACTTACATGAAACACTGGCTAATACAGTGTGGGGTCTGCGGCTGTTTGTAACTCAAGGATTGGAGAGGATTTGTCATTTCAAAAGTACCCTTTGATCTGATCCATCATTATGTAGGCCTATTATCCAGCAGTTCGTGTATAATGAAGACATAACATTTTATCTTACAGGACACCCCACCCGAGAAGAACTCTCCGGAACCCGGGCTGGTGTTTCTCTCCCATTTAAGCGTTGTTGACCTAACTGAAAAGAAATTCCTCCAGAATGACAAGGACCACTGGCTGTGCCATGACAGTGAGTCTCATCTGCACTCCTCCCAAAGCTCCAGCCCCTTTGACTCAGATGGCACGGGTGAACCTGTCCCGTACGCCACGCTGGTCTTCTCAGGCCCCTACCAGTGCCAGCCTCCTCATCCCACCTATCTACGCTCAGAGTCCACTCAGCCTCTGCTTGAGGAGGAGGAGCCCCAGAGCCCCATGACCTTTGACTCCCAGCCATATGAGAACATACTTGTCCAGGGGGAAGATGCAGAACATGTCTTCAGTGAGTGCGAAGAGAATGCTGGGCTGGACAAGGAAGAACGTCAGCTGTGGGTGGACTTCCCACTTCTTAACTCTTTAGCAATGAATGAAGTTTGATGGCATGGAGTTTTTCTGCTTAATCTGACCCATAGCCTTCTGAGTGAAGTAAAACCGTTTTTGGGGGTTAAAAGAATAATACATCAGTATTATCCTCAAGAAAAAGTCAGGAATGTCTGATTCAAGACTCAAGAATTGCGGAAAAACATACCCATTATGGCTTGCTTTTAATTTGTTTATGAGGTAACTGATGATGACTTGTGGCTTTTCGAAGAACTAATGCCAACAAGTGTCTGTAGAATGTTGTGCAATAATCATTTCAGTTGAAGATGATTCCGTTTTCTTCACAGAAGGATTGTTGTGTTGATTTTTGTTATACCTCCACACTGCCAGCAACAAACTTAACATGCTTTTTGTGTAGCAATAACAGTTATAGTGAACGGCAGATTTTTGCTTTGATCTATAAACCACTTAGTTCCAGATCATGTCTACATAAATACATGAGGCTGAAATGCATCATGTCTGAGAACAGCAGTTCATAGGCAATGCTTTGGTACCATCTTCTGGCTTACAATGTAAATGCACACTAGCAGCAGTCAAAAGTTTTGGTTGAAAACTAGCCAGCTGCTATGCAAACGGCATACTAAAACCTTGCAAACACCAAGAAGCTCAACTGGGACTGATTAAAAACAGAGCTCTAGGGCATACCCCGGGCGGCTAGTGGGGATGACATGACAGGAATTTGAAGATGATATCAAAACTAATTCCCTATTAAGACATACCTCTAAAAAGTGACAAATTGTTGCATACTGTTGCTTTAAAAGTCACTGAACTTACAAACATCCCAAAGATACAATGTGTGCTTTTTATTAATAATAAATATTTGGAAAATTTTGAAATGCTTCTAGACCTACATGCACTACATGTCTCTGAAGAATAATAATTGACTTGTGTCTTCCACACATCTTGATTGTTTAATTAAGAATCTGTTGACAATTTAGTCGTAAAATGTAAAACGCCACATAACAAAGTGTTCGCTTAGCCTACAACCGTAACCACTTGTGAAGAGCACAGTAATATTGGGAAATCCCTTTAAAGTTATCATCAGATTTTCTTTCCCCCCCTTTTTTTTACAACACATGCAACTTTAAATTACTTGGCCTTTTTGGCTGGTTCACTGTCTGTTAGGCCTGCACTGCAAACATGTTAAGTGCGCGAACGATCTTATTGTTTTCAACAGCTCCTAATTATGAATGAAGGGAACTGAGTCATGCTTGAGAGCCGTTCTTTTTATTGTTGTGCCCACATTTAACCGCATGCTCTAAATCCACTCCGCTGCTTGACAATAAGGTGGAACCTGCTACACCTGGTCTGCTGGCTATTTAGGCTTGCCTGGATTTTGGTTTTGCTGATGGCTTTGCGGACGCTTTGTACTTTTTGGGCATTTTTTTGTTTGCATTTTTGCCTATTCTTTAAGAATTGAATTGTACAATTATTTACCCTTTATTCGATGACATGGGCTGCAATTAAAATAGTTAAATAGTGAAATGCATATCTTTTTTAAATAAGGCTTGTGCTTTTAATTTTCATTTCTTACAAAACTTTCTGCTAGCTCTGATTATTGTGGGTTTGAGTGCCTACTGTTTTGTTACGGCTAGAATTGAGGTTTCATTCTCTGTTAAATGCGGCTGCGCCTTTACACCGCTTAAAATTTAAGGTGAAACCAGCAGTTAGCTGTGTAACATTAATGAATGCTGTCTGATATGTTGCATGCATTGATTGCCCTGTGTCTCTAAATACTCGTTTCGGTTGATTAGCAACGAATAGGGCCTTTTTTTGCCGAAGATTTTAACTTTTTGCCTTTTTCCTCTTTTTGATTTTTTTGGAGCCGCCTTAAAAAATCATAGACTCTAGCCTAGAGGAAGAGCAGTCTGTCTGTGTGTTAGCCAGGTATACATAAGGTTCTATGTGATTAGTGATGATTGTGAACTGAAATAACTTTGACTGTTTTAGTTAATTCTATCTGCTATTCTAATTTGCCCTCTTTAGTTTAACATTAATTGAACTATTTGTGTTTAGTTTAATTTCACTCTGTCTGACATGGTAATGGTGACCTGGTGTTCATCTGGCGCCCAACTTTAACCCCCACTACCGCAAGTGTTTTAAAAGTATTTGGGATTGCGGAATCTATAACATGCTGCATGCATTTTGTCAGTGACCGTCGCAGATGAACGCGGCTATGTGCGCGTCCGTCGGAAGTAGCCTAATGATAATAAAAATACGATTGATTTGTATGGCGGTTTTCATGGACCCCAAAGACGCTTTAGAGAGCAAACATGTAAACAGATGACAGACGATATGGTGGGGAAGTGTTGTAGTAGAGAGCCATGTGACACATAGACCATCACCCTCATTTCATAGCACCATCGATAAAACGCCGAGCAACCCCATAGCACCTGCAGAAAAAAATCTCTGGCACCGCCACTGGTGAGCAGTACATCTGAGAAATATTTCATTAAAACCTCTCATATCTGCTTGAATGCAAAATGCGAACATTCCATTCTAATCATTTGTTGGAGTGAACCTTTATCATGCTCCTTTGCATGTTTGTTTTACAAATACATATGCAGAAAGATTATATCTTTCCTAAAACTGCTACTTAACTATTTCAATTACTTCATTAAAGTATTGTAACTTAGACATTTGGTTACTTTTAAGAGCCTCTGAGACCTGCTTGAATACAAAATGTGAACATACTGCCTAACATTACCATGCTTCTTTGCATGTTTGTGTCAGCCAGACAATCCTCTCATGTAGAGTGAGCTGACAAATGTGTCCTGACCCATTACCTGTTTCTTAAAGGGACAGTCAGGCTCAAATGTAACTTTGTCTTTGTGTCCTCGGGGCTGGGCTACTACAATACTGTAAACTCTTCATCAACCTCTTGAAACATGGTGCTATGTATCACAATGACAACCTCCTGAAACATGCCGTTATGTATCACCATGACAGTGGGACACTCCTCTGCCTTCTGAAACATGGCGCTATATATCACCATGAAAACCTCCTGAAACATGGCGCTATGTATCACCATGACAGTGGGACGCTCCTCTGCCTCTCTGCATTGTATAACTGCTGGTAGGGTTTCTCTGTTCCATGTAAGTGAAAATTATACGAGTCCAACAGTTTAGCTTTGTTTGGAGTACATCACTGTCTTAGCCAGTCCCACCTGCAAACCATCCACCAATCACAGAGAGACATGGGTGGGCCAGCTACTGCATTGGCTGCACCCCGACTTAACAGTCCAATCTTATTGGTTGTTAGTTCAATCATTCACTCTGCAAAAACGGAGACTGGTTGAACATCTTTTGGTTACACAAGCGTCAGTGAGGATTTTGTGAGTAATAAGGCGGTCGCCATAGAAACCTGACCAAGGTTCCTGTGACTCCGAGAAAGATGGGAAATCCCTGAGAGGAAGTGAAATTCCCTGGTCAGGCACGTGTACTCTCATATCTACGGGGACGTGAGCCAAACACATGTGCATGCAATGGTGCCTGTAAGCATAAAAACAAAGGCATATTTTGTCAGAATAACTGTTACGGATTACACTTACACTTATTTTGTAATTTAAATACGTAATTTAGTACATTAAATGTAACTAGTGAAAATATTCACACAATCGCTTCCAATTTCTAAAGCATTTGTGAACCGTGTGGAAGAAACGCTGTTTCTTTAAGCAATACTATCAGAATTAGTAACTAGGCTACTGTGGAGAACCCAGAACCAAGAGCTTTGTATTTTGATAAAGGCCAATAAAGGTAGATCCATAACACATTATGCAAAACAACCTAAAGACTGAACAAGACTGACTGGATGTGACAATGTGACAGGGGAGGATTGCATCACAACATTGGTTCTCCGCAGCCAAACTGATTATGCATAACAAGTTTGAATACGACTGACTGGGAAGGATTGCATACAACATTGCCAAACTGCTGCTAGGCATTGATTCCTACCGCGCATGCGCTGGTCCCGCCCTTCCCGCCCTTTCCCGCCCTTTCCAACCGTGCCCCAGCCAGCGACAAAGGTAGGTCAGAGAAAGCCTTGTGGTAAAGAGCAATAAAACACTGAAACTGGTTTATCGTCTGCCAAATCTGATGGTGACAAGTGATAACAAAGCCTGTAAACAAACTTTGCAAAGGCTCTTCGCTCAAACCTTTTTGTGGCATAACCACAACTGAATGAGCAGTTTGGCGTGCGATGCTATGTTAGCCACAGGTGGCTAATCGACTGAATGAGCAGTCGGGCGAGTGATGGTATGTGAGCCATAGGTGGCTAATCAACTTCCTCTGTAGCTTTAGCAATTGTTTTTTGTATGTTTTCACAAAGAGCTTTGTGTCTACTGATACAGGAAGAAGCTTTCAACTTTCCATTCTGTCCTCTTGTCTTGAGGTTACGGTTACACAGAGATCTAGGCATCTGTGTCTGATCATGATATCATATCTAGTCATCTAATCGTGTGTGTGTTTGTTTGTGTGTTTGTCTTGGAATAGAACAGAAACAAAGAGTGTATTATTATTATTGGCTCGAGGGAAACCCGAACAGGAAGGGCTCTACCGGAATATCGGCGAGCTGCACCGAGAAGCAAGACACGACCCCATTAGACTCAGAGATTCCACACACAGAGAGGTATGAGGCGGGTGTGTGTGTGTGTGTGTATGTGCTGAGACTCCAGACACAGAGAGATATGAGGCGGGTGAGTGTGTGTGTGTGTGTGTGTGTGTGTGTGTGCAGAGATTGGGGGTTTACTGTGTGGTCTTTCTAGCGTTGTGTGACTCTTATGTGGTTCTGTTTGGCTCTTCCAGGATGTGCTGCAGACGGCGGGCCGTCCTTTTCGCTATTTGTCTGCTCTTGGGGACCGCGTGCTCTGGTGAGACTGCACGGTTCATATCTGTGTGTGTTTTTTTGTGTGTGTGTGTGTGTGTGTGTGTGTGTGTGTGTGTGTATTGTGGTTTGTTTGGTGACTTGCATGCACAGCTCAGGTTTGTGTGTTTAGCAGCAAGGTCAGAGAGCTGGAAGAACGTGAACCACTTTAACCAAAAGTGTATCGCATTAGAATTGCATTGCATAATGGCATTGCATAATGGCATTAAAGGAGTGTGTGATTTCTAATTCAATACACATTTTGTCAAATGCAACAAGTTGCTCCCCACATTCCTCTAGCTCTCTGTTCTCCAATCGCCCACATTTAAAAAGTTGTTGTTTTAGATCGCAGGCTGTGTGGTGTGTAAGTGTGTGTCTCTGTGTGTGTGTGTGTGTGTGTGTGTGTGGTGTGTATGCGTGTGTCTCGGTGTGTGTGCGGCTGTGTGGTGTGTGTATGTGTGGTGTGTGTGTTTGTGGTGTGTATGTGTGTGTCTCAGTGTGTGTGCGGCTGTGTGGTGTGTGTGTGTGTGTGTCTCAGCGGGTGTGTGTGTTTGTGTGCGGCTGTGTGTGTGCATTTTTTCAGTGACTATACTCCACGTCCCCATGCATGTTTCCCCTATGTCCTTTTACACCAGGTTCTATTGCTCGTAGCTTGACTATTCTCTCCCTTGTACGTCGCTTTGGACAAAAGCGTCTGCTAAATGACTAAATGTAAATGTAAATGTGGTACGGTGGCTATGGGGGTTAAGCTCACTCCCTGAAGAGCTTGTGTTTCTGTGTGTTTCTGTGTGTTTCTGTGTGTTGGTGTGTGTTTCTGTGTGTGTTGGTGTGTAAGGCTATATGTCTCTATGTGACTTGTAGACAGAAAAGAAAGCAGGCAAAGAGAGAGAGAGAGAGAGAGAGAGAGAGAGAGAGAGGGAGAGATACAGAGAGAGATAGACACATAGAGAGAAAGGGACAGAGAAAGAGAGATACAGAGAGAGAGATGATGTAAATACCACTTAACACATTGAAGCTGGAGATGTTCTGTGCATGTGTCTCCCTAGAGAAGCAGCTGTGGGTGACCGAGGGTGACAGCGCCATCCTCCCCTGCCTTCTCTCACGTCCCTTTCCCCCTCTGAATGAGATCACTGTGGCCTGGCAAACCAAAGAGGAGAAGAAGAAGAAGGGCCTCACGTTCTCTTCAGGAGAAGAGAAGCCGGTGGAGGAACGAGACCAGATGCTTAATTTCTTTGCTAAAGGCAAGGAGGACTCCAGACATCAGTCCCCCCCCTACATCAACAGGACCCGTCTCATCAGTGACCAACTGCAGGCTGGGAACTTCAGTCTGGAATTACTCAATGTCTCTATGCGCGACAACAACACCATCGTCCAGTGTGTTGTATCCTATTTTAGAGGAACTAATTATTATTATTCTTGTCGTAGCAATGTGACCTTACTGGTGAAAAGGAGAGGAGATGGTAAGGATTATGTCACGCTCCATTGCTTAAATTAGCAACACTGCATCCAATCACTCAAGTAGTCAATCAATAAATCAATCAATCAGTTACTTAAAAAGAACCCAAAGTCAGCCAGGATGTGAAAATTTCAAATACCCAACCTCGCACTGACAAACCATATCCTGCTGCTTTGCTGCTAGTGCATTTTTTCCTGCATGTTTCCTCTATGTCCTTTTCTCTCACAGATGATGGTGAGCAGTCAGCAGCCCCCCCTGATAATGTGAGCATACAGCAGCCCCCCCTGCAAACAGCAGAATGTGGATTCGCTATATAGCACCATTTGGCAGTCTTTTGGTGCTACTGGTCATGGCAGCAGGTTAGTGTTTCTGGGTTGTTCTGCTTTGCTGCAACAGCAGGAATGATGATGTCTGGTGCTTTGTTAAGACAAGTGTTTAATAATGTTCATCATTTCATGTAATGTTCATAATGTGTGGCAGGTATTTTTCATGCAAGTAGTGATTGTAGGATATTTTTTTATGTTTAGATGAACATGGATTAACTTATCAGTATGAAAGTCTCACTTTTAGTAGGCAGACCAGGCGGGAAAGCAACAGCTTAGCAGGTGACATGATATTCTGACGTTAAAGTCACTACATTCCAGGAACCCCCGGTGAGGAGGGGGTCCACACACACACACAGGGGTACCCAGGGAAATTAGCAAAGAGGGAATAGTTAATGCTGATTGGCTTTGGCAAGCAGCGAAACAGAAGGTACCACATGAAGATATGGGCCTTTAAAAAGGCTTGCAGGACCTTCACACAATGAGATGATCCATGGGCCTCCTCTTATTGTAGCTTAACGATTACAATAAAACTTCAGATTTCTACATCCAGTCTCCGGTCTTCTGATTGAAAAAAAGGTGTAGTGAGACGCTGTCTCGCCGCAACATGATTTTCTGTCAGACTCAAGGAGAGGCAGAGGTATTTGAATTAAACAGTGTTTTTGCACTCTGTGTTTCTGCCTAGTTGGATTTAGGAAGTGCAAATCAGCGCTCCCAAACCCCAACACTGGTAAGGGTTTTATTCCTTATTCTTCAGAATGCATAATCTCTTATTACCATGAAGTGTGTGAGCAGAAGAGTTGTTAAGGTTGTGACCACAGTGTGTGATGATACTGGTGTTGTTTTGGTGCTATGGTGTGATTTTGCCTGACAGACCCAGAAAAGTGGTGTCATGAGTAATGTGGACATATAAAGTCATATTTGTACTGAAACATTTCACAGAACAGTGCCACTCATGGGCTTCTCAAGCAGGCCCCGCTGGTTCTGATCCATCTGTGTCATCAGTAGTGGTTACTAAGGGTAGCATGGCAATGTGTATAAATGTGTTCTCCTGTTGGTGTGTGTGTGTGTATGTGTGTGTGTGTGTGTGTGTGTGTGTGTGTGTGTGTGTGTGTGTGTGTGTGTGTGTGTGTGTGTATGTGTGTGTGTGTGTGTGTGTGTGTGTCTGTGCGTGTGTGTGTGTGTGTGTGTGTGCGTGTGTGTGTGTGTGTGTGTGTAGACCCTTAGGAGGTCCTGGTGCTCAAGGTGGGAGAGGAGGATGGAGGAGCTGAGAGGAGCAAGCGTGAGCAGCAGGACAGTCCTCTGTCTCTCCAGAATGGACACGGAGGAGGGGAACAACACCGGGAGAATCACGTTTAACTCATCTGTGTGAGAAACAACCAAACTGATTATATACTATTATTCATATGATATGTCATGTTAATATTATTATAAGATAGCTACGTATATACAAGAGGTTTGTATAGGCGTATTTATATTATAATAACAGGCTTATCTATATGATAATAATAATAATAATAATAATAATAAAATAATAATAATAATAAAGTCTTCCTACAAACAGCTAGATTTGGTCAAAACAAAGCTAAGCTTAAAAATCAAATCTCAACATCAACAGGTTTACAGAGAGATACATGAGTATGCATTTTGTGTATTTTTGTCAACAAAAACGATGTATTACTCAATATAAAAGATAATTTATATACAGTATATCTTTGTCAGATAGATGTAAATGGTGTGACCGGCTGTGTAAATATTGCATATGGAGACTGGGTATGAAAGAGTCTTATTGTCCAGACATGCCCAGACATGCCTTCTAAGACTAGTTGGTTAAGACAAGGTAATGTAGCCATCTCGTGGAGGGATTACGAACTACATGAAATTGTAACTGGATAAGTGTTGAACATCAAATCAGCAATTAGAGGCTCTTTTGTGCTGTGTCTGCAACATCTTTTTTTATTAATAAAAACATCTGGCTTTTCTCAAGACATATTGTGGTTTAATTCAGCAAATTGGGAGATTAAGGGAGAGGGCATGTCCTCATGCTTGAAATATAATAGCTTTCTGTAGGTTGTGTGTGTGTGCGTGCTTGCGCGTGTGTGTGCGTGCGTGCGTGCGTGTGTGTGTGTGTGTGTGGGTAGTTTTATACACTGCAAAGGGTATTCTCTGTATTACCGTTGCAGTGCTCATTTCACCAGGGTTTCGGATCCGGACCCCGAACCACATAGTGGATCTCTTCAGCACACTGTGATGCACAGAGCAGTAAAACCAGAGAAGTAGTGATCCACATGGAGACTGATGATCTTTAGCTTCCCTTTTCTCTACCGTACTGTACAGCGAGGTCTAATTCACCTGTCAGGATGCCCTGAAGATATTTATCTCTTACTCAGCCGTGGCTTGGAACTATCTTGAGTAGTGGAATTTATGAAACGACTGCAAAACAGGTTCAGTCGGGGTACGATAAACCACCCTGACCCTCTGTACACACACTCGCTCCTCGTTCCAAAATCTGCAGTGTGCATCTGGGCTGATGATGGGATTTCTGTGCTGGTTGTTTCTCTTCTTCTTCTTCTTTCACTTTAATGGCAGGTTACACGTAGTGGTGCATGCTGCCACCTACAGATCACTGTAAACATTGCAGTTTTGGGCATTTCAGTAACACAAAAAAAAAGAAAAGAAATAACAATAATAATACCAAGAGGGATATTCATATTCTCTTGAATGGCCAATCCTCAGCCTGGCGACCACTATTTCATCCTTCCTGCAACCTCCAACTCTGGCTTCTCTCCCAACCTCTCTGTGTATTGTATACATATGCCTGCCTTTAGGACTTGTATTCCACTGGATCTGTCACTGCTTTGTCAGAGCCCTCCTTATAAAAACTTTTACCTCCCCCCTCCCAAGCTGTGTTAACCTGTGGCTCTGGATTTTCTAACGCCTTCTTGGCTAGGCCATCCGCCTTCTCATTGCCCCATATCCCCACATGGGCTGGGATCCACAGGAAAGACACAGAGGCCCCCCTCTGCTCCAGCCTATATAGGCATAGGTACACTTCATTCAGTAAATCCATTCTACAGGATCTAAATGGCTGTATACTGCCCAACACTGCTGCAGAGTCAGAGCAAATAAGCCCCTCCTCTTGCCCAGTCTCCTCAACCCACTCTAGTGCTTTAATGATGGCAATTAGCTCCGTGGTGTACACAGACACCTCATCTGTCAGTCTCCAGGAGGCACAGACACCCATCCCCTTCACAACCATGGCAGCTGCAGTTTTCCCAGATTCTGGGTCCTTTGATCCATCAGTGTATATCTGGACAGGTCTTGCATATGTACACCCAATGTGGTCTAGTGTGTACCCAGCCACGTACTGCTTCTCCTGTTCTTCCTGGGCTGCTCATGTCCACTATAGGCATGGGGAACAACCATGGTGGCACTGGTGACATGGCTACTGTCGGGCTAACCATTCCCTCCTTCAACCCCGCTTCCTGTACCCATTCCCTCACCCTCCACCCAAACCCCTTGCCTTTTTTGGCCTCGTACTCCCAGCATGGCTCTATCACTCTTTTTGCAGGATTCCCTTGATTGTGGCCTTCCAGGTTTGACCAGTAGGCTAGGGACAGCTTTTTCCTTCTGATTGCTAAAGGCATTTCCCCCAGCTCAACATGTAAACTCACTATTGGGGAGGATTGAAGTGCTCCACAACAAAGCCTCAGCGCTCGTGACTGTATTCTCTCCAGCTTCATGAGTCGAGAATCAGACGCAGATCCATAGACAAAGCTACCATAATCTATTGCTGAACGCAGGAGGGCATAATATAGTGTCATTAAGGAGGATCGGCTTGCCCCCCATTCCATCCCTGTCAGACATCGCATAACATTTAATACTCTCTTGCACTTTGTCTCCAATTTGTCAATATGTGCTTTCCATGTGAGCCTTCTGTCAAACCAAAGCCCTAGATACCTGGCAACCTCAACTCGCTCAAGTGGTTCCCCATACATGTACAGTTTAACATTATCAGCAACTGTCCTTTTTGTGAAGAACTCACAGTAAGTTTTTGCCACTGAGAATCTGAATCCCCAGTCACCAGCCCATCCTACAACTGCCTCAATTGCTTGTTGGATCTTACTGACTATAAAATGAATGTTCCTTCCCCTCCTCCACAATGCCCCATCATCTGCATATAGTGAGACCTCTATGTCTGGGCTTACCCTCCTAAACACCTCATTTACCATGATGTTGAACAACACAGGGCTGATTACACTGCCCTGGGGTGGTTGTTTCTCCCCCTTCATGACTGTTCTTATGCATCCTGTCACAGGTGTGGTGAGTTAAGCCACAGTTTTTGCTTGCACACAAAACTCCAACGTGTGGATCAATTTGTCAAACCAATCATTTAAATATTTAAAAGTTTGGCTTCTGTAAAAGATTTGACAATCTGCCTTACACCAACTTTTCAATGTCATTTAAGCCTTTTTGCAAAGCATCATACAAATCCATCATGTTCTTAAGACACACAAAGAGAGGCAGTTGTAACTCAAACTGGACAGTATTGTGACCACTGACAAAGACACTGACCAGTAGGTAACCAGTCCCTCAGGTCAGTGATGGCATATACCCATTCCATTTTATTTAATTTGATGGTGTGCAGTGGTGGACCTTTTAATTATCTTTGAAATGAAAAGTGTTCTTATCAGTGTGCTTCACCTTTCCCAAAAGCCAGGGTCACAGTTGTAGAGTCACTGAAGGTGCTCTTCCACTTCAGGACAGCAGGCTTTACACCACCATCTTTGTAGTTTACTACTACCATCTAGTGGCAGCTAAGGGCATGTTTTTGAGGAATGAACTCCATGTTTAGCTACTATTAAAAATATATACATGATGTATCTGATACATAAGAAACCTTTTGAACATTACTTTCCTTACAGTGAGCATGTCCGAAATTAACTGAACCGGAACACACACACTGAGACACAAATTATGCCAGTTCCGTTCTGCTAGCAACGATAACCCACAATAACCCCAGGAAGTAAAACGAAACGAGGAAGTAAAATGAGTCATTATAGTATAATGTCATTATAAAGTCCTATTCTGTCTACTCGCTAGATCAGACTTTATAACAGTATTTTGTTATCTGTGCATTATATTAACTTGCTTTAAAACAAGGTAAGATATAGTGAGTTAATTTTAAGTGCACAGGATACTTTGATAATGACTAAGCTGTAGCTGAAAATTGACAATTAATATTAATTTCATAGTAACATCAAAATGGGTTAAAAAGGATTCACTGATGTTACAAAAGTATGATTTTCTTGTTTAAATATAGGGAACACTGACTAAACAGGCAATATTGCAAATATTGTAGTAAGAAACAGTAAAACACACAACAATCTGCTGATAAAAGGATTATGTCTTCATTAAAGTTGGTTGAACATGTTCAGAACACTGTAAAGAAAGGGTAAAAAATGTTTAGCAGTAATTATTCTGGCCATTCACTGTGAAAAAACACTTGACACTGTGACGGTCGTGGTGCGACCGCACATTAACTGCACACTCCTGCCCCATATTTGCACCCACTAGCGCACCCAAACAGACATGGTTTGCACACACACGCACACACAAACACTCATACCACTGATTACAATTGGATCCACCTCATGGACACCGCTAATTGCTTAGACTGGCAGAGGGGACACGGAAAATGGTCTGGGCCAGGCCACCTGGATAAAGTGGTTGGTTTTACAAACCTTTCGAACATTATTTTATTACATAGCTTTCTCTTTGTTTTATGATTGTGAAGAAATGCTATGTTTGTGTCTCGGGGTCTGTCTTGTCATTGTGTATTGTTTAGTGTTTGTGTCTACCCCCCGTGTGTAAAAATGGTGCTGGCCGCCAGGTGTATATATGTTCATTGTTCTGTCAGTTAGTCAAGTCTGGTCAGGTATGTGCATTTATGTGGACCCTTAGGTTACTGCTGATTTTTGTCCTCTACATCATTTAGAGGCCTAGCAGGTATTGTAATAGAGATTAGTACTGCTGCATGGTGTCCTCTGCCCCATTTAGAGGCTGAGCAGGTGATCTTCATGGAGACTGCTGCTTTTTGTCCTCTGTTCATTTGAGAGGCTTAGCAGTTCTCCTGGGTATTTTGAACCCCATTAAAACTTTATATTTAAACCCTCACTCTGTCTCTGAGCTTTTGGGCCAAACCCACATTTTTGACGGCAACCGAGGCTCGGTCCGTCACAGACACACAGATCACACAGGTGAAAAAGAATTATCTCCAATGCCAGGGTATTGCCACGTGACGCGTATCAAATTTTGCTGATGAAACTAAAGATTGTGTCTCAATAAAAGGGGGGTGGAATATGTTCAGGACATTACAAACATTAAATAAAATGTGTGAAGTAGTTGAGATTTACGTCCCTGAATGCTCCACAATACTTTAAACAGAGGCCTACACACAGGCGAAAATGCATTATCTTCAATGGCAGGGCCATGTGACACGTACGTTTAAAGTATTGTGGAGCACTCAGGGACGTAAATCTCAACTACTTCACACATTTTATTTAATGTTTGGAATGTCCTGAACATATTCCACCCCCCTTTTATTGAGACACAATCTTTAGTTTCATCAGCAAAGTATGATACGTGTCACATGGCCCTGCCATTGAAGGTAATGCATTTTCGCCTGTCTGATCACCTATGTTCAAAGTATTGTGGAGCATTCAGGGACGTAAATCTCAACTACTTCACACATTTTATTTAATGTTTGGAGTGTCCTGAACATATTCCAGCCCCCTTTTATTGAGACACAATCTTTAGTTTCATCAGCAAAGTGTCATACGTATCACGTGTCCCTACCATTGAAGATAATACATTTTCGCCTGTCTGATCACCTATGTTTAAAGTAGCGTGGAGCATTCAGGGACGTAAATCTCAACTACTTCACACATTTTATTTAATGTTTGGAGTGTCCTGAACATATTCCACCCCCCTTTCATTGAGACACAATCTTTAGTTTCATCAGCAAAGAGTGATACGTGTCACATCGCCCTGCCATTGAAGATAAAGCATTTTCGCCTGTGTGTAGGCCTATTTTTAAAGTATTGTGGAGCCTTCAGGGACGTAAATCTCAACTACTTCACACATTTTATTTAATGTTTGGAGTGTCCTGAACATATTCCACCCCACTTTTATTGAGACACAGTCTTTGGTTTCATCAGCAAAGTGTGAAACGTGTCACATGACCCTGCCATTGAAGTTAATGCATTTCCGCCTGTGTGTAGGCTTATGTTTAAAGTATTGTGGAGCATTCAGGGACGTAAATCTCAACTACTTCACACATTTTATTTAATGTTTGGAATGTCCTGAACATATTCCACCCCCCTTTTATTGAGACACAATCTTTAGTTTCATCAGCAAAGTATGATACGTGTCACATGGCCCTGCCATTGAAGGTAATGCATTTTCGCCTGTCTGATCACCTATGTTCAAAGTATTGTGGAGCATTCAGGGACGTAAATCTCAACTACTTCACACATTTTATTTAATGTTTGGAGTGTCCTGAACATATTCCACCCCCCTTTTATTGAGACACAATCTTTAGTTTCATCAGCAAAGTGTGATACGTATCACATGGCCCTACCATTGAAGACAATGCATTTTCGCCTGTGTGTAGGCCTATGTTTAAAGTATTGTGGAGCATTCAGGGACGTAAATCTCAACTACTTCACACATTTTATTTAATGTTTGGAGTGTCCTGAACATATTCCAGCCCCCTTTTATTGAGACACAATCTTTAGTTTCATCAGCAAAGTGTCATACGTATCACGTGTCCCTACCATTGAAGATAATACATTTTCGCCTGTCTGATCACCTATGTTTAAAGTAGCGTGGAGCATTCAGGGACGTAAATCTCAACTACTTCACACATTTTATTTAATGTTTGGAGTGTCCTGAACATATTCCACCCCCCTTTCATTGAGACACAATCTTTCGTTTCATCAGCAAAGAGTGATACGTGTCACATCGCCCTGCCATTGAAGATAAAGCATTTTCGCCTGTGTGTAGGCCTATTTTTAAAGTATTGTGGAGCCTTCAGGGACGTAAATCTCAACTACTTCACACATTTTATTTAATGTTTGGAGTGTCCTGAACATATTCCACCCCACTTTTATTGAGACACAGTCTTTAGTTTCATCAGCAAAGTGTGAAACGTGTCACATGACCCTGCCATTGAAGTTAATGCATTTCCGCCTGTGTGTAGGCTTATGTTTAAAGTATTGTGGAGCATTCAGGGACGTAAATCTCAACTACTTCACACATTTTATTTAATGTTTGGAATGTCCTGAACATATTCCACCCCCCTTTCATTGAGACACAATCTTGATCAGCAAAGTGTGATACGTGTCACATGGCAATACCCTGGCATTGGAGATAAAGGACGGTAGTCCTTTGGCGGATGGTAGTCCCTCACATTGCGCATGCTCAGACACAAACGGTTTACAGCATAAGGCTCAACATAATCGCACATGCTCAGACAACAAAACGGTTTACAGCAGGCTCTGGCTTGTCTTAACGCATAATGTAGGTTTATTTAACGTAATATTTAATAATGTTGTAAACGGTTTAAACGTCAACATATGGGGCTTTTCTTAACGCATAATGTGGGTATATTTAATGTTATATTTAATTATGTTGTAAATGGCTAACAGCATAAGGCTCTACGTCAACATATGGGGCTTGTCTTAACGCATAATGTGGGTATATTTAATGTTATATTTAATTATGTTGTAAACGGCTAACAGCATATAGCTCTACGTCAACATATGAAACAAAACTGGGGAGAGACTTTTTGATCCTCCACCTCATTTGTTTTGTCCACTGTGACAACATCTTCCTCGTTTTTTAAATAAATGGTCATGTTTTGATAAAACTGCCTTTCGTCGCTTTTTTCCTCCATGATTGAAAGTGGATCTGTCGTTGTGACGCCTGCGCGGCTTCGCTGTCGACAGCAGTCGACAGTGTCGCAAAGTGACGCATGCACAATGTGAGGGACTACCATCCGCCAAAGGACTACCGTCTGGTAGCGACATGTAACTTGCTACACCTTGCTACACCACACAGCAACGTTCATTGAGCAACAATAGTCAAATTAGCTGGAGCAATTTCGATTTTTCGATTTTTCTTTTTAAATAAAAGTCGCTTATTAGCCTAAGTGTTTCTTAAACTGTCAGAAAAATAAATTTCATAGTAACATCAAAATGGGTTAAAAACGATTCACTGATGTTACAAAAGTACGGTTTTCTTGTTTAAATATAGGGGACACTGATAAACTAAACAGGCAATATTGTAATTGTTTTAATAAGAAACAGTAAAACACACCACAATCTGCTGATAAAGGATTTTGCCTTTATTAACGTTGGTTGAACATGTTCAGAACACTGTAAAGAAAGGGGGAAATATGTTTAGCAGTGATTATTCTGGTCTGTATGTAGTAGTTATGATTGTCGTCATTGAGTGCTCCACAATACTTTAAACATAGGCGATCAGACAGTCGAAAATGCATTATCTTCAATGGCAGGGCCATGTGACACATATCACACTTAGCTGATGAAACTAAGGAGTGTGTGTATTTAAAAACAACTCGCTGCCCATATACAAATTAATAGTGATCGATCAGTTGTCTTACGGAATGCCTGTCTAAAAGTTTTCAATAATGAATCCATGGACATGTATTTGAAGCGTTGTTGGAGAATCGTGACCGGCTTGGCCAAAGAAGATGACTTAAAATGTACTTTATTGAGAACATGCAAGAGTCACTTAATGCGACAAGCAAGCGAAGTCTGCAAAAAACAATACACCACCAAAGACAGCAGGTATATGGTAGGCATGTACATATTCAGTGTATTCGTAAATTCCAAAAATATGCAAGACATAAGTGCTCATGTTTATGATGTCTGCATAGCTAGTCCTTGTAAGTGAGTACAGCTCGAACGCAGTTGAAGAAAGCATTGGTCAAATCAAAACTAGCGTGCTCAAGTTAAATGACAGTGAACATTTTTAAACAGCTGAAGATAATGTACTTGACAGCTATGAGGACATTTCAGGAAACAAGAAATCGGCATTTTTTAAATGTTTACAACAAATTCGTTTCCAAGCAAAACTATACGAAACTGAACAAGGTAATGGAAAAGAATATGTATTATGGTACAATGTTACTAGAAAATCTTTTGAATCACTTTTTACCTGTAATTCCACTTTGGAGTGACCTTATGTCAGTGAGAAAAACACAATCGACAGATGCGTTGAAGAGTTGTATGTTTTATATAAAGCTAGGGAGAGAGAGTTTTGTGAGAAACTGAAGATACAAATAAACAAATAAACGCAATATAAATGTAGAAGCTGAGGAGACTTGGCAGAAGAAACTTTCAACACCCAAGCATTTAAAAAGATCTTTTCAAAGAGCACCACACACACAATCCAATATCTATAGTTTTAAAAAAAAAGCAATGCAAAGGTCACAGATAGCTATGGATTAATTGATAAGGATATTTTTTTTTTAGGGCTGTGAAATTATTAAAAAAATGTATCAAATTAATCACAGGTTTCTGTGGATTAATCATGATTAATCACATATTACCAATTTTCTCTGTATATTTTTGTGAGAACAAAATTATTTATGACAAAAGACGGATATATACATTTAACATGTTTTCTTTTTTTGCATCTCAGCAGTTCTTTAGCAGTCATCTTTGCTATTCCATATGGAACATTAATATAATCTTCATCCTAAACAGAATTCGGGCTTCTTAGCCATTGTATGGTTGAATAAAACATTTTTCTTTTCTTTTTAAATCAAACAGAAATTATTTGGGCTTCTTAGCCATTGTTTTTATAGGATGGTTGAAAATGTTTCTCTTTTTTGTCAAACAACCATTAACCACACCACGACACAATCTAATGCCTCTAAAGGCCCTAGTGGTCATTTTGTCTTTAATTGCCCAATTGCTTGCAACAGTTTGGAACTATTCTGCACATGCCTCTGCAAAGTGGCGCTCTTCTGTTTTCATGCACGTTAGTGTAAACGACTTTAACTTCCATTCGTTGGTGATTAGATGTGCAGTTACACCCAGGTAGTTATCGTTACTCACAGAGGTCCAGTGATCCCCTGTCAGCGCCACATGTTTCCAGAGCTGCCAACTTTTCATAAAACCTTGGAGTGAAATTTTGTCGGGGGTGACCTGTACAATACCTGAACTTATTCCGATTCATGTTCATCTGATCATGACTTTTAGGGCCTTCTAGACTTGAGCTGAACATTCAACCAGAAAACTATTGTTGTGCCTCAATGACTGTCTATGTACCACAATATAGCCTAATTAATAGACCTGTGTTTAAGATTTGACCAAGGTAGGTTGATTGACACTTTGATTACAATTGTATTCAACTAATTCTTAACTGAAACCTAACCTAGATTGTTAATAATTGTATTCTTAAGAGCACTTAATGATTTACGTTCAGCAAAAAATTACACAAGATTAGTTAGGGAGAAATATTTTTCATTATTCAAAGCCTCCCACCACACATTCCATCAAACAAAAAAGTGCAACAAATAAAGTGCTTAAACAGTAGCTTTTTTAAGCAATACAATGGATCAACACATGACAAAAATAACAAAAAATGAGGTATCAGATGCAGATCAGAAGCTGCTTAGTCATTTTCTAAGATCTGTGGGCAAGGTTGTACTGGCCTGTGGCCTTCTTGGAGGCCTTGATGACCTCTGAGGGGGGCTCCCATCTGATACAGGGCTCCAGGTCGGCCATCTTTATGGCCATTATTAAGGACAGGGTGCCATCCAATGCCAGGCTATTTCTGGTCTTAGTTTTGTTCAGTCCCACAACTGAAAACACCCTCTCAGGATCTGCATTTGAATGGGGCAACACCAGGACCAGCTTGGCGACGGCAGCAAGCCTCTCAAATTCTTTGGCTCCTGTCACCTATGGAAAATTACCCAAGAACAAAATGGAAAAACATACCATATTTTGTTTTGATTAATACTGTAAGTATACTGTAACAAAGTTCAGATACAACATGCATAGTTTGCATCATGTATGACACAATATATGCATGCATCAATAAAAGCAACATGTGTAGCCAAGCCACACCTGCCAAAAAGAAAGGCAAAAAAAATGTATACCTTATGTTTCGGTGTTGCCATTCCAGCCCAGAAGCTTTCCATCTCAGTTTCGTCCTGAAGGGAGGTTGTTGGCATGGTCTGATAATTCAGAAACTCCTCACCCAGGTGGTCATGCTCCTCTGGCCCATGGTATGGGAGGAGATAGGGAAACCTATTTATGAAAGTAGAGTTACAGGTTGTTAAGTTATAGGTATATTGTCATCAACCAGCAGCAGTTCATACACATCTTTGAGGAAAAGCCATATAAGAATAACTCATGTGCAGTTTAGGACATAACTCATCATAAGCATTTTAGCTAAGATGATAGACAATAATTAAAGAAAAAAACTAACCTTTCAACAAAGTACAGAACATCTTCAATGCCACTTTCAGCCCTCCGCTGCACATCTACAAATTCTGCGTGTTTGATCAGTGGCTCTTCCATTGGCAGCTTCTTAAGTGCATAGCCCACAGCACTTGTTAGGAAACTAAACACAGCTTCATGGAACGAATCCACCTGCTGTGGTGTGATGTCACCCTCATCAAGATATCTGTTAAGTTTAGCCCTGATTGTGAACCCAATGTTCAACTTTTTCTTTGTACAGATACAGCATATCAGGTTAACATAAATGGTTTAACATACTGATGCAGCAATATCAGCTTGACACATAGGGCAAGTAATCCAACCAGAAGCTCACTGTTGGAAGGACTACCACAAACCTTAGGTTTTACTCATGAAGTGGCAAATGGCTAAATAGCACATTGTATCTATCACATATCACAGTGTATTATCATAATAATAGCCAAACACTAACCTGGCAAATGGTTTGCCTTCTCTTTATAGGCAATTTCACAAGGCTCCTCATGGCCTTGCAGAGCTGCTGGAACCATACATTTGGAACAGCTTGTGTACGAATTTCACCATCTATGACAGACATTTACAAAATTAGTATTAGATCCCTGCAGATAACAGCTGAGTTTACATTCACCACACAAAATCAAGTTCACACGCACAAACACAAACGAATACGTTCTTTCAAGATTTAAAGTTTAAGAGAGTGAGTACTTAATTGAACCACATGTCATTAACATACCTAGTCTCTGCTCAGTTTGGAGATGAAGATTTTCTTCAGCGATTCTCTTCCCGAGTTTCTACCGCGGTTGTCTCTCTTTGTAACTCTTCTTCTGTCGCTAACTTCGGGACTTCTTGGGGTAAATAAGATGTCTATGCAGCGAATAGGGTTACAGATGCGCTCCTTAGCACCAGCTACCCTCGGGGAGTTTGAAAAGGAACGAACCCGTATTGGGCCAAAATGAATTTTTCTTTTGGCGTGAGAAATTGGATGCAGGGGCGGCCCTAGCACATTTGGCGCTCTAGGCGAGCTTCACTCCCCTGTTCAAATGTTTATGGACACACACACACACCTCCACGTCATCAATCGCCTGCAAATAATGTTTTCTTAGTCTTCTAAAAGTGAATCTAAAATTATATAACAAAAGTATGTATTATCATCATTTGTTAAATGTAGCTATTAAGCATTTTGGTATATTTGGACAGCCTGGCATTTTTTTATTCCAAGATGCATAGCTCTTGATTAGTTGAATCATGTCTAATTAAACTGGCTAGCTCGCTCCACCAAAACTAAAGCTGTCCAAATTTGATTACTCAAACTTTTATGACGCAAAATGACGCAAATTGCGGTACAGCTGAACTTGAACTGATGTTTCGACTGAATGGCAATAACAAGGAACGTCACAAGTCACTGGCTAGCTAGCGTTAGCTAACTAGCAAGATTACTGTACATACACCCATTCGCTAAAGTTGACAATACAACACTTGGATTTTTACCAGTATTCCTCACTGAAGTTGCCGTGTTTGGCTTCCTTAATGGGTGTGCTATGCAACGAGTGAGATATGTGTAGTGTTGTTGCATTGGCTATTGGCTTTATATGTGCGCCCCTATTTTAATCATGTCTTTTTTGTATAATGTAGAATAAATGGACATATCATTTTTTATATACCGCCTCTGTAAAATCCTTAAAGAACTATGTGACAGGGAGTAGGACAACTTTCAATGATAAGGTACATCCTTTCTTCTTAACTCCACTAAAGTGCCGGGGGCAATTCACGCATTCGTGAACGTTTTCTTATCTGGAATTAATTCTAGGCTAGAACAGGATTTAAGGATTTACCTTTCTCCTTGGCACGTTTCTCTTCTTCTTCCTTTCTTTTCTTCATAAATTGCACCCCGGATGGCTTTTGCCTCTTCATTATTTTGTTCTTCAAAGTTTCTTGAACACACACACACTCTAACCAAACGCCTCACTGTGCTCGCATGTTCTGACATCACCAAGGACGTACGTACCTCTTCCGTTTTCGGTTTTTGGCTCATTTTACCCTAATGTTAGATTTTTTTTTTATGTCAAAATTTTGGTTGGAGATATAGAAGGGGGGCGCAAAAAAAAACTCTGTCCAGCAAAAAAAAAAAAACACAATTCTTTTTTCTTTTTTTTTTTTTGCTGGGCGCAGTTTTTTGCGCCCCCCTCTGAGTGGGAAAAACCGCCCCTGATTGGATGTGTGGCGTGAGTGCGTGTGAAAACATGCAAAAGCATGTGTCACACGGCGAAACCGTGAGAGTTGGCAGCTCTGTGTTTCGTAGCAGCCAAGTCATTTTCCTTTTTTTTCTTTTCAGCTTCATACAGCTCGTGGATTTTTGTCATTATTGTGCGTCTTTGCGTTGCTTTGATGCTCGCAAAACTTCGGTGAACCCCTCGTCCTCAACAATATGAATCGGTCTACAGCTTTTTGCAATCCATTTGGCAACAGTGCTAGTCAACTTGTCACAGGCATATTTACTCAGGGGCCTACGTTGTTAAGTGAGGTAGGTGGTGGGCCGAAGCCCCGTATCTGTTCAACTTTGTAATTTAAATTGCGACAACCTAGATTCTTTCCAGTTGAGGTCATTATGTTATTTCTAACGATAAACCAGTTGTTGTCAGCTCAGATCGTTGCACATTTAGTCAAAACCATAGTATAAAAGTTTGTTAAACTCACCGGCAAACACAGTTGCCTACTAAATCAGTGCAACCAATAACACGATGTAATACTGGCGTAAGAACATTATTAACCAAACTTGTGGCTCTGGTCCAAGTGCTCAGGAGATATCCCTGTTCACATTTTCCCTTCCCCTTTCCTTTTCCCCCTTGATGATTAAATATTTCTTAGACTATAACGTTTTGTGTTGCGTGGTTTATGAGTCTACCATCGACTCCATACAAGGTGAATAACGTTGATTAAACTTGACAGAGAAACGGGTAATGAGGCATCAACAAAGCATAGCATAGCTAACAGTAGGCAAGCCTATATAGTACAAACTACGGCTCGTTAGTGAACTAAAACTATTTACACCATCACTCACGTATGAAAAAGACGGTTTAGAAAATAAACACATTTTAAAACGGCCTTATACTGATCAAATTATTACTTACAACACGTCTCCGTTTCAATGGGTTGGAGCTGTCGCGGCAGCAGTGAAATATGTCAATATGAACTACACCTGAGTAATGGGTGTCAATGTGGCTGCATCTGATTGGTTAATAATGTTCTTACGCCAGTATTACATCATGTTATTGGTTGCACTGATTTAGTAGGCAACTGTGTTTGCCGGTGAGTTTAACACACTTTTATACTATGGTTTTGACTAAATGTGCAACGATCTGAGCTGACAACAACTGGTTTATCGTTAGAAATAACATAATTACCTCAACTGGAAAAAATCTAGGTTGTCGCAATTTAAATTACAAAGTTGAACAGATATGGGGCAATTTGGCGCATTACACTTGAACTCCCCTCGCCGACCAACGCATTTGCTACGGTGAAACGATAACGTCTTCCCGCAGAGTGTACATATCACTTTGGTTTTATTGAATGTTCCATGTTTGTTTTTTTGGAATACGAACTTCCCATCCAGAAAGTCCTCAGGTTCATCAGAATTATCCATGTTGTCTGTTTGTTTGGATAGCAGCTGCCGTCTGACTGCATTAGAAACGGCGACTAGTGCAGATTGAGTGGAATTGTGGGTATATTGGAAGCTCATTCTGCGCATGAGTTAAATGCGTTAAAAAAAATTAACGCATTAATCCTGTAATTTAATCATACCGCGTTTAACGCGTTATTTTTCACAGCTCTATTTTTTTTTATATATATGCCGTTTTCCCAATACATTTCAAAATTGCTGGTTTAATGCCACTGTCCAGGCATTTCTTCATCTGTACAGTGTCCATTCTACACTTGGGTCTGGGGAGCCAGATAGGATAGCAAGAGTTACACGGATGGGAAGTAACATCTCCCAGTTACTCCATTTTGCAGCAAATAACAAAGGACAAATAGCAGTGACAATTTAAAGAACACATTATTAGAACTCCAGACTGTAGTTCGAGGACTAAACTTTGGAAAACAAAATGATCCATCAGATTTTATCGTCCCCTTTATATCCTGGTTAGACCTTATGGGTATTAAAACAATAGTAAATGTAATACATAAGTACTGCTGTTCTGAGTGTGGTGAGATATACGTGGATGAAATCCAAAGTAACTCAGCTATTATAATTCAAATTACAGTAAAGGAGGATCTTTCCAGTCTTTTCCAAAAATACATTTGTCAGGTAGTTGATAATGCATGTATCAAGTGTGCCTCGCAATTAGTCAAACATACGAATGGGTTGCAGATTTTTTTTAGTCGTTCAGGTCCCTAGAGCTATAGCCTATAATAATGTTTCAAGAGCTTCTACTCCTTCCCCAACTCTTAGTATCCCTGTTAGTTGTGACAGTGAGAAAACATACAATTTACGAAGTATTATATTTGAAATTTAAAATTTCTGCCAACGACCTGAATATAAGTGCATATAACCAAAGTGTTGAGGACACATCTGGGGTATTTCATGTTTACGAGCTTTGCCATGCATCCTTGGATGTTAGAAGTAGCAAACAGTCAGAAGGGGGCGACAGTGGTACAGGAGGGGGGGCGACAGTGGTACAGGAGGTAAGGAAGTCGGTTAGTAATCAGAAGGTTGCTAGTTCGATTCCCTGTCGAAGCGTCCTTGAGCAAGACACTGAACCCCTGCTAATTGTTCCTGATGTGCAGTGTGCCATCAGTGTAAATGTAAAATGTGTATACATTGTAAGTCGCTTTGGATAAAAGCGTCTGCTAAATGACTAAATGTAAATGTAAATGTAGAAGTCTGTACAGTTCACTGGCCACCTAGCCATTCTACCATGTCAGATCAGGCACTGTAAATTTTGTATTTTTTTAAATGTTGCTCAGCCTTTGAAAAATGCTACGATCGGTTAATTCTCGCCAATAATGAGTCAAACCACAAAACATTTTCATCGGTTATATGTAATTTTGACAAAATTAGATCAGCTAAATGGGCACCTTTAACATAACCAGTATCTATTCCAACAGCTCTGAATGTTATTGAAGCATTTATTAATGAAAACATTCAGGCAAATTGCCTTGCAAATGACTTAATGTATGTTCATATGTTAAATCTGTATTCGTGTCATTTATGTGACACAGAAGCCATAACAAATTACAAAAGTAGCAAAGTCCTAATAGTAAAATGTAATCTCTCGACATCAGAAGGAATACCACAGCATCCTCAAACTTTAGGCATGTCTTCAAAATATCAGACTTGTGGTACCTGTGGAGCCATGAATTCACTGTCTTCTCTTACATCTAATTTTCCCCAAACATTAACTCTTCTTACAGAATGTAAAGAAATTCGTATAGAGGATATTGTCTTACATTCTGTGTTCAAAAAATACACATATAGTCTGTCAACAGTTTTATGTTTCAAAGAAAAGACACCATTTTCCACCCTTTACCAAAAAACTATAGATGGCTGGTTCGTCAATAATAACACCAATGTTAAATACTCCTCTGATATAGCACGCAAAATTATTCAATCAAACTTTTGTATTCAGGCCTTTGGATGCCAAAAAGAGGAAGTCATAAAAATGTGTTATTTCAAAGAAATAGACCATATATGTGATTATAATTGCTTAGAAGTAAATCAATTTCCAGTAACCTCTAATAACGTGTCTAATCCAAAGGATATACAAATATAAAAAGTGGGCGATGGCTAAATGATCAAATTATCTTCAACTTCTGAAAGATGTTTGTGAGAACAATAGTGTGTTAATGATATCTTCCATATTCATAAGTCAACAGTTACAGAGTTTATTTTGTGACCATACTGAAGTTGTTCCTAATGCTCCTCGAAAAGAAAAGAACTGGTGGTGTTTCAAAAAAGTAGTCATCCCAATAAACATTAGGTCTATTCATTGGATAGTTCTTATTTTTGATATGACGCCAAAAACATCTGATGAAAACAATATTGAAATCACTTGTAAAATCCTCGATTCACTCGCCTCATATGAGAAAGAAATAGTAAACCTATTGCCAAAAATTCATAAATATTTAACACTTCAGTATTTGGCCTTGCATGGTAAAACAAAGCAATTAGGAATCAAATATGAGTTTTCACACAGATGTACCCATTTTAGAAAACAAACATGTAGTAATAATTGGAGAGTTTGGGATAGGTTTAAACAAATTTTGTAACAACAGCATGCAAAGATATTTGCAATATGAAATCATAAATGAAAAGCTATTACTATAGTAATTTGGGCTATTCCATGTTCTCTTTTTTTTCATATGAGGTGGGAACATCTGCTGGGTCATTCTGTGTTAAATCAACCAAAGGCTCCTGCATCATGTTCTGAATTATATTTTTTTCTGGTGCAAGATGATACAATGGCTCATAGCTGTCATCCCTCATGGCTGTAATATTTTTGAAATCCCACATAGCTGTAATATTTCAGATTCCACCACCATGTTGTGTCATCATCACAAAATTGGTTGAACTGTCACAGAATTGCCCTGCTTGATTAAATACAGTATGACCATGACATCACAATATTATTGATTGATCAAAAGTCTTTGTTTTTCTGTTAAGAATTTGTATAGATGCTATCAGTACTATTAGTTTAAAGGTCCTTCTATACCTAGGCGTAAACATCCTCGCCAAACTGCCATACTTTTTAATCTGTGCTTTACCCCACTTATTAAAAACAAGGTCGTCCCCTGAAGAGGGGGAGTGGAGGCGGGCCCAAAAAAACAAACAAACAAACACATACATAAATAAATAAACAAATAAATATAAAGGTCTTTCCAAGAAGCTTCTTTTTGACTTCATATAGGCAAAACTTTATGCAAGATGAAATCTATTCCATATTACCTTTCGTTTCCCTAACAACACATTTTTTCCTCTGTTTTGATCAGATACCTCGGAACACCTGCGGCAGATGGCAGAGCTGGATAGCAAACCCAGACAGCAGAACCAGGCCTCGACCAGAAGACAAAAAAAAAAAAGCCATGTGTAATCCATGTTTGGTGTTTTTGTATTTGTAAAAAAATAAAGCTGACATCCCAAGAGGGGGGAAGTGGTGGTAGGTTTAAATACAGTGTGAGCTGTGTGTCTTTATACTGAATTTCATAATTTCCTTGTGAATTTCAACAGAGACTTTGTCTCACATTCATTATCAAGGTTGGCACATGTGCAGAGTTCTGACAATGACCAGGTATAGTTGGACTACAATGGACCTATACTGAATCCAAAATATAGGCCTACACTGTTAATACAAATAGCACAAATGACTAAATATAGACAGTTGAGATGAGGATCATCAGATGCCCCTCTAGAAGAGAAATCACATCATCAGATGCCCCCTCTACAAGATAAATCACATCATCAGTTGCCCCCTCTAGAAGAGAAATCACATCATCAGATGCCCCCCAGCAGAGAAATCACATCACCAGATGCCCCCCCCAAGCAGAGAAATCACATCATCAGATGCACCCTACTCAGCATTATTTTTGCCCCCTCTGGCGCTCACCTTTGCGTGAACAAGAATCGACCACAAGAGGTAGACGTTATCAAGTTTATGTAGTGCCTGCTGTGAGATTAGCTGAAGGAGAACATCTAGTAGGAAATCACACGCGTGAGGTGAAACTGGATGGGTTTGAAAATCACTACTATATAAGTGCACAGATATGTGCAAACTGCAAACCTGTTCTAATCAACCCAGTGAGGAAGAACCCACTGTTGAGTTAATGGACTCCGATGATGGTGACGGTGACTGAGTCCTAGGTTGAGGGTGTGGACCTAATATTTCCCAATATGTACAGTTGTAATTCTAACACAATGTTAAATAACACTACTATTCAAGCCATCAGTATTATTGTTGCATAGAACATGCCAAGTGAGCATGGTGTACAAGTGTAGCATCATCCAGACATGCACTTTCAGACCACTAATTAAACAGTTGTACATGTAATGTGCGTTTTGAAGTACTGGTAATAAGAAAAATAAAACAAAACTATTTTACATGCCACATCATGTGTAGTTTAATCATGATTGTGGCCTAGGTTGATTATATACAAACTGAGGGACTAGTATTTAAATTTAACTTAATATTGTATTTGAAGAGAGAACCACTAAATATTATTTGAAACTGCAAATTTCGCAAAAGTAGACTATATATCCTTATGAAATTGACAATGTGAACTGTTCCAGTGCATAGGAGGCCATTAAAAGTATTTATTGGTGGGTTTATCTCAATGGAGATGAGATAATAGTATAATGGTACAGTTATACATGATGATTGGAGAATTCATCTTTCCACATTAGCCTGATAGGGGTCTCTCTGTTCAAGAGGTGATAACCACTAATAAGCTGCCACCCTGAAAGGGTTATCACATTAAAACATAATATAGGGATGTATAAAACATAGCAGCTAGAATTTGACCACCCAGATGGTACCGATATGTGAAATTTCATGGACTAATTGTCAGTATAAGATATTTAAATTAGGCTATGTTCTCATTGAAGAATATTGAACACAGAAGAGACACTACAGTTTGGACAATTTATCCTAATCATCTTGTCTTCCCTCTCCACCAGAGTGTTGTGTGTGCTTCAAGACTGTTGCATAAAATACGCAGAATAAACCAACACCCTACCCATCACTCCGGCATTCCATCGAGTCCTTCGCTAAATCATGCGACCACAACTAACTTCAGAGTTCTTTTATATTATAGCATACCAGTGGGGTTTTCCATGAAATCCATAAAAACGCAATCTTTCATCATATTTTGACATTTTACCAAGATGATAAATGGGAGGATGTTTTTTTTTGCTGTGAATGGTTGGGACAGAAGTTATGTAACCTGATAGGCTACTACAAAAGACTGTGCATTAAAGTTTGCACTAAATTAAATGTATCTGTGTCGGGTTTAGGAGTGCTACAATACTTTGAGGAATGACAGATCAAATGATATGCTAAAGTTGAAGCAGGAGAGATAGGCTATTAGTCCATGGGCCCGAACCTGAAATTTCACATATCGGTCGGTGTGTGTGTGTATGAGGGATCTATGCTAGAGTAGAAAGAGATTAAAAATGAAGACATAATAAAAAAATATATAAAAGCACTTTAATAACAAGTTAAGAAGTGCACAGTAAGTGCAAGTCAGGGTGTTGAGAGGAGGTGCTCTCAGCTGAGATGAGTCTTCGGGAGATCCTTGAAGATAGAGGGACACCTGTTATGTATTCGTGGTTTCCAATTTAGAGTACCTGGTTAATGCGAAGGATAAACGGACACGTCTTTATGGCTTGAACTGTAATAGTTTACTGAAGCATCAACTGAATGGGTGAGCTACATACAAGTCATTGGCACAGCGCCGACTAGTGGTGCAGGTACAACATAGTCAAGACATCACATCTCCTCCCCACTTAATGTAGTTCCCACACTGAACATGAACACGAGATTTATTTTTAATTATTTATATATATATATATATCAAACTCATATCCTAACCTTGAGGTAGGGAGTAGACTGTCCCAAACCCCAGAGTCCGTCAAGGGTTTATTCTGCCCTTGTTCTTGAGACGTGACTCCTTAAACAATTATAACACAAACATTTCAGTCTATTCAGAATGTCCCAAAAACACGCTTTTCCACATACGGTATGCCTTAAGGGCTGTACCTAACAGGTGGTTTAGCAACACGAGATGGGTATCTCTTACCAGTCTCTCGAAGTGGTGTGCTGGTGGCTTCTGGTGTTACCTGTGGTGATGCCACACTCACGGAATCAAGAGTAGCAGGTTCTGGAACCATGGGATGAGTAGCAGGTTCTGGAACAGTGTCCTTCAACGCAGGCAGTTCTACTGAACCGGGTAACGACTCTGTTTCTTCCAGCGGTGGAGGCTCCAACTCAGCGTGACGGCCCAGCATTTGGTCAGCATGGCGTCTCCAGTGTTCCGATGATCCGACATCGACGGTGTATGACACCTGCGGATACTACGCCAGGCATCCACTTCTCACCTCCTCTCCCATAATCACGAACTAGCACTTTGTCACCCACCTGGAATGACCTGGCTTTTGCATGTATTTCACGATGAGCACACTGCGCCTCTTGCGCTTTCTCTACTCGTGATGCTACGTTCGGTTTTAACAAGTCAAGTCTTGATCGCAGCTTGCGACGCATGAACAGCATGGCTGGTGATTCCTTGGTTGTTGAGTGCGGAGTGTTGCGATACATCAACAGGAACGCATCCAGTCTGTGTTGAATTGACATGGTCCCTGCCGAGCGTTTCAGTGAGTGCTTGAAGGTTTGCACAAAGTGTTCTGCTAGCCCATTTGTGGCTGGGTGGAATGGCGCAGAGCGTATGTGTTTCACTCCGTTTCCCTTCATGAACGTGTCAAACTCACTCGATGTGAACTGGGGGCCATTGTCGCTTACTAAAACTTCTGGAAGTCCATAACGACTGAATAGCCCTCTCAACACCTGTATGGTCTTGAAAGTTGTAGTGGAGCTCATGAGGTGCACTTCCGGCCATTTGGAATGAGCGTCCACGACCACCATGAACATATGGCCTTGGAAGGGGCCAGCAAAATCGACATGGATTCTCTGCCATGGAGCTCCAGGCCATGTCCAGGGATGGAGAGGTGATGGACCTGGTGCTTTCTGGGTAAGTTGACAGGATTGGCAGGTCTTTGACACTTGTTCAATTTGTGCGTCGATTCCTGGCCACCACATATAACTACGAGCGACAGCCTTCATTTTCACCACACCAGGGTGTCCGGTGTGTAGCTCAGACAACACTCTGTGTTTCAGTTTTGGAGGGATGACGACGCGGATACCCCACATGAGGCACCCTTGCTGGAGGGTCAGTTCATCCTTCCTACTGATGAATGGCATCAGGGCGCTGTCCACATCCTGGACCCTTGGGAAACGACCTGTGGATACCATCTCCAGTACCCGGGCAATGATAGGATCTGTCCTACTTTCTCTGCAGATCTCCTTGCTGCTCACAGGTAAGGCTTCCATGTGGTTGATGTGAAAAATGTCCACAGAATTAGTCCTTTCTTTTGTAGGTGTAGGCAGTGGCAGGCGTGACAACCCGTCAGCATTACAGTGGCGTGCTGCCTCTCTGTACTGTATGTTGTAATCGTGAGCAGCCAACAGTAGAGCCCATCGCTGCATTCTCGCAGCAGCCATAGATGGTATAGCTTTGCTTGGGCTCAGAATTGTGGTGAGCGGTCGATGATCTGTGAGGAGCGTGAACTTCCTGCCATACAAGTAGTGGTGGAATTTACGAACTTCGAAAACGATGGAAAGAGCTTCACGCTCTATCTGTGCATAATTCTGCTCCGCCTTGATCAGCGTCCTTGATGCAAAGGCTATAGGCCTCTCTTGTCCATTCGGCAGGATGTGTGAAATGACACTGCCTACCCCATAGGGTGAAGCGTCACAGGCAAGTCTGATGGGGAGCTCTGGATTGTAATGAGTCAAGACACTTTGTGATAACAGCTGCTGCTTGGCCTCCCTAAAAGCTGTTTTACATTCTGATGTCCATTGCCATTGCTTTCCTTTGCACAGGAGTGAATTCAGCGGGTTGAGAATGGACGACACGTCTTTATGGCTTGAACTGTAATAGTTTACTGAAGCATCAATTGAATGGGTGAGCTACATACAAGTCATTGGCACAGCGCCGACTAGTGGTGCAGGTACAACATAGTCAAGACATCACAACACCCTTGCTCCGAGAGCATTTGGTAGCTCGTTCCACCATACATATAGTGCCTTTAAAACGTCCTCATCCTTAGTTAACAGCTGGGCTTTGTTAACCTTATGTTTCTTTGCTAAGACTGGCAACGCTAGTGGGAAATCCACACGGGACTGATACACATTGTATAATTTGCTAGAGCAAACCTTCCATGAATGTTGATTGTAAAAACAGTCAGTGAAGCGAGAAAATTGATTCCAATCCATTGGATACCAATTGCAGTTTGCTGCTTGTTTTGATTAAATGACCCATCAAACACAGAAAAACACAAATAATTATATTTTTGAAAGACCAATACCAACAAATTTGAAAACGATTTGTATAGCTCATACTAAATCACAGAACACCTGATACATTATGACACCTACAGCCACCATGACTACGCAAGTTGTCACGGCATTGGACATGTCAGACCAATTGTTCAGCGACTGTCCCTGAGAAAAATTACTTAACCAGTCTGTTCCGTCAAAACCAGTAACATGTCAGACTGCCGACAATAAACACACCTTGATTGTTTTTAATGCTAGAATACCCACCTTTTAAAGGCCTATAGTGCTTGTCCAGGTTGTACAATTGCTAATTGCCATCTTAGGCAATCTGCATGAAGTGATTAAATTAGACGCGTGTATTCTGTATGAAGTGTACAATCTGACTGCACATCAGTTTTAATTCCCTACACTAACCGAAAATTCACTAATCAGCAGGCGGGAAAGCAAAGACACCGCAGGGAATTGAACCCCATCCTGATGATCAGGAGTGCCACCACTGGAGTCTTTTGCTTTTTTTGTTAACCAGGATTAAAAAGCAAAACCTGGAGGAACAACATTGTTCCTCTAGGAAAAGAAAAACCTGGCACCTGCTGCGCAACTCGTCTTGGCTCCCTGAGTGGCCTGAAACTACAAACAGAAGACTGCAGGTTTCCCCATCCCTTGCACAACCCGTACATCGACTTCTCCAGTACTGCTTAAGGGCATCAGACAATTTTGTTTTCCATGTTAGGACACCAGAGTTTAATTGATCAAATGGCCACTTATCACTTTTGATTCATCAGCAAGATTTGAATTGATCCCTTGGATTTGACGCACTGCATGTACCTAAAGCTGTAAACTGCAAAGAGAAAACAAGTTTACATGCCACCCCCCGCCCCCCATATTAACTTAAGGTATAAAAGAACTGATTAGGAACCAATTAAATAAAAATACAAACCCCACCATGTGCCACACTAGTATTCAACACTGGCAAGTTGACTTTCCGTTGAGCCTAGAACTACAAAAAACACTGCAGGTTCCCATCCCCCAGCGAATCCCAAGAACTTGGTTTGCTTCTCAATTAATTTTTTTTGCTCAAATAGTTTACAAAAGACCTTTCAAATCTGAAATGGATAGCATTGCCTGCTCAGCGAAGCTTCGGTCAACACTCAAGTGAGACGTACGTTGACTTTCCCCATAATCTCATCGGAAAACCCCTTTTTATATACATGTATTAAGAAAAGCAACACAAAGACACATTACTATAGCAAGCTATGGTTGTATAGTACAAACCAAGCAACGGTGACACAATCTTCAAACTGCTGATGCTCACAGAAGACAATTGAACTGCTGCTTAGATACAGACGCGCATCCACTCACACATCCAGTCTGATCAGTTGCAAGCGGGGTCAGTTGTGCTTTTTTGAGGGATCGAAACACTATCTGCAAAGAAGACAGTTTGGTTTGCACCCCACCCAAAATACAAACCCAAGAAAACCCACCCTATAGCATGTGGTATATAGAATGAAATGACTTAACATTAAGCTGTTAAAATTATTTCTCCATCAGGGTTATGCAAAGCCGAGGTTCATGCAATACATGAAGTTAAAATTGCAACAAGTACCCGGGAAAATTAAGATTAAAAGGACCTCACTTGATACACCAAGAAACAGCAATCTGAGGTTAATTTAGCAGTGAGACAAGCTTGTAGCTCTTGATTGGACAGGAAAGGATTTCCAAGTGCTTCATCACACGGTTAGGGCGTTCCCAGACACACATGAGAATGGGACTAAGCTCAAGCGCACACAGGGTCGGTCATCAGTCAGTGAGGACTCATTCATTTGCCGACAGCTCCCAGACAGCCTTTCATTCAGGTGCAGTTGCAAATGGAGTGGACAGATGAGTGATCTGAAATAAGAAGCTACTACACACATTCCCACCACAAACACATAGAACAAAACACCAACATTTGCAGGAACTAACTCAGAGTTAAATGTGCTCTCAGGGTTATGAGCAATGGGGATGCTTATAGGCACTGTTCAAAGACGAATGTTATGAAATGTAGAATAAAAGAAGCAGTTTGTAGTGTTTCCATTGAACCAGACTGACATTCCAGGAACATTTCTAATGAAATGACAAAACACCTGGTTTCAATGTGCTCCACAAGGGGACTTCACACCACTCATACGTGCGGCAGCATGGGTTTGCGTTATCTGCAAAAGTGAAAAGAAAGAGTGCAAAAGACCCTCTATCTGTCATTTGGCTAAAAAGCTATGTAGTCAACATTCAAGTTCAAGAACAATGACCAAACCATTTAAAGCTGCACAGTTGCACAGCTTCTCAGTCACATCAACTTTGGGTATCACACAGTTGCGTGACAATACATGCTATGCATTTGCAAAGCATTAATCATTTTATCTACGCTCCTGCACAGTTGCACAGGTGCTTGTGACTGAGGCTACATCTACCAAATGACAATTTGGATAAATTACTGTACTTAACACGATCTATCAAAATAGCACAAACTGTGCGGTTCCATCAAGAGGAGTTCAAAGGACTGGTTGCTCCTGTCGTCAACACACACCCGAGCGATGGCAATCTTCACTGTGGCACTGTACGACTCTGCAAGATCAAAAAGAGACACCCCTAGCCCCACCCAGACACCATGACCAAGACAACAATAATACCTCAAAAAAGGGTCTCCATGGGTTTCCTTCTCAAATCTTTAGATTTGAGTCCAATTATGCTTTATAAAGGACATTCAAGAGATCCATTCTACACATCAACATGGTTAAAATGTCTTTACTATATTAAGTGTCCAATAACCCTTCAAAAAATTATCAAGATAAGTTGATCTTCATTTTTTTGTTTAGCAAAGACTAGCTAGGTACATGAACTTCCCACGAAACATGAACCATCATGACTTACCTGCCTTCAATTCCACGCGGAAAGAACGCCATCAAGCCCTGGTCTTGTGCTTAAAAAGCTCCCAAGTTTACAACACCTGAAAAAGTACAAGAGAATCCCCCATAGGCCCCAAACACCCCAAGAAACAAATGCATACCAGAATGTATTCCATCACAACGTACTATGTATTTATTTACCAAATATTCTTTACAGATAACTTATTATACATTCTTACAATGCATGAAAAGCCAACTGGCAAAGTAACCCTTTACAGGTTTTTCTTTTACAACACGCAAGTAATTAAACGAGATAAGCAGCGGATGATCCGAGACTGAAGTTTGATGGAATAAGCAAACCGTTACATTTTAAGAGCTAGACCTCCTGTAGAGCTGGAGTATGCAAGCACTGGTACACTGAAAAATGCAAAGGGGGAGAAAGACACCTTGCACCATCCCACCCCAGATTATGCAATATAACCCCACAACACGATTTATTCATTACAGCAACTACAAGTCAAGGAAGTTTCATTTGGCACTCAAATACATACATTAAGTAGATGAATCAAGCACATAATTTATGAAAAGCACTAACAGATTACTTGCCATACCAACAAGGTTACAACGCCTCGAGCCTGTATGCATCAGTTGTGCTCCGTGGTAGGCAATGGAGGGACCACCAGATCTTAGTGGGGGCGGGTAGTTTTAAATACATCTGAAAAACTCAAAATCAAGTAGTTCCCAGGCCCCCCACACCCCTTTGTTTTTTTTGGCCACAAACACCGGTCAGCAACAAGAATACTATTGGATAAATTGAACAAAGCCACCTCACAGGTTGAAATCTCAAATCGCTTTACGTTTTCAGATTTTGATCTTGTGCCTCGTGTTACCCCAGTCACAGCGAAGAGCTGGTGTCATGACGGACTTGTGTTACAGAGCATTCACACGCTTCACTTTGAATGGGGTGACGTCAACCTTTTGACGAACTGAACGGAGCCACAATTCAGTTCGGCAAAGGATGACGTCACCCCATTCAAAGTGAATGGGGATCCGTTAACCCTGACGGATCAACGCATTCCAACGGAAGCGTGTGAATGCTCTTACAGACGGATCTCCATTCACTTTGAATGGGGTGACGTCATCCTTTGCCGAACTGAATTGTGGCTCCGTTGGGTTCCCGTGCGTTGCGTTTCATGCTTTGCTTGCAGCAAGAGTTGAAGAATGTTCAACTTTTCGTGAGGCAATGCATGCGTCAGCCAATCAAATTGCCTTTCATGCATAACTGACAGCACAGGCGCTAGCCAATCAGATCCCGTATATGCTCACATCTAGAAAGCGGCAAGCTAAAAAAAAAACTCCGTAGATGGTCGTATTTGCACATAAAAGTTGTTTGTTTGACTTTTTTTTGCTTAGATTTTTTAAAAGTTACCGAGAAATAGACACTGTACAATGTAAAAACCCCTTTATTGTAACTGAAAAATACGTCTGATAGGATTTGCGAGGTGTGTGAGCACCCTACCTAATGTTAGCATGCTACTGCTTACAAGGTAAGCAGCTTGCTAGTGGCGTGATTGGTTTGTTGACCTGTCAATCTCACTATAACGTCTCTGGTATCAACAGAACCCCATGCGCCAGACTCCTCCTCCGCCATCCGTTGGCGCAACACATTCCAATGTGCACGTCTGAATGCTCCGTTACGACCCTGGCGGATCTAGGCCCCGCCCCATGATATTTGCATGCCTGTTCTGTCTCTGTTTCCTTAGCAGGTAATGGGAAGCAGGTGTACCCCAGGTGTAACCCATGATTGGTTGGGCTACAAAAGCCCTGATCAAATGGCAGTCGCGAGAGCGTTGGGTTGGTAGTTGGATTTGGATTATCGTCGGTTGTGGATTATCGTCGGTTGTGGATTATCGTCGGTTGTGGATTATCGTCGTCGTTTGTTTATATTACCATTTAACTGACTTTACATTACATCTTTTGTTTCTCTTCACAACACTGGTCTTCACCACACGTTTGCTATAATTATTAGATAACTATATAAACTTGTAAATCATTAATAAATATATTATTATTATTATCCTAAATTCTGCGTGGCCTCCCCTTCTTGTTTCGTGCCTTGAGCTGGCTCGTAACACGTGGGGGCTCGCCGAGTTTTTTTTCCGGGAATCTGGTAAGACAACTTTTTCATCCACTCATTGGGGAATAGTGGTGGTAAAGCTGTATTGATTTTATAGATCGGGATATTGGCCTTTGATGCTGACGGGCACAAAACTGCAGCAAGGGTATTGCAAATTGGGGGAGACGCACGCGGAAATTGGTAAGTGTTAAACGTTTTTTTCCGTTGGGTTGCCGTGGAGGAGGGAAGTCACTTTTGGAAGTGATTGCAGCTGTTGGCTCTGGCTGCAACAGACACGCTGTGCAGGCTGGGGGAAATTGGGTGCAGGTGTAGTGGTAACTGGATGGTGAAAGTAGGTGAGTATCTACTGAGCAACGTGAACCCCTGCGCAGGTGAAGTGCGCTTACCGCTATTTATTGTTTTTGCTGTAAGAGTTTGTTGTTTTCGTGGGTGTGTCGGACGCGCTGGGGTTGTATAGCAACTCGATTGCAGGTGGACACACTGAAGACTAGGTTTGGAAATAGGCTAGAACTGTGTGTTGGAGATAGATGCGGGGAAGCTCTAGTGGGTTGGGTTTTTGTGATTGGGTGGTTATGTATACCTGTGCTTAATTGTAAAGGTTGCCTGAAATCACCTTTGTACATGGCTATGAGTGAGAATATTATGTAAGATTTTGATATGTATATGTTCTCATGTCATGTATGTAAATTTGTAATCAGCTGACGGTAATGAACCTGAGTTATGGGAACATGTGACTTTGATTGAGAGGACTTTAAATATGAAGGCGGGGGCGTGAGCCAGAGAGAAGTTTTTCCGTTTACCTGTATGGAGTTGGAGAGAAACGCGTGGCGATTAAAGAAAACCAAGTGTGGATTATACCCTGCCTCATTGGCTTTGGATGCCGTCTTTCCAAACGTCGGACAAAGGCAGTTAGCCTATACGAAACTCTGGATATTCCATCTATCGAGTGAAGTGGTGATATTGCGCTACCCAGGCTGTGTGGAGCGGCCTCATCACACTGTAAGACGTTGAACTCTCTCTCTCTGCACCGGACAATAGTTTCGTTTGAGAAACTACTTTTGTGTTTTCACTGTGGGATTTATTTGGGAGACTTTGGGACTGTTTTGATTGTTTGACGTTGTTGTTTAGGTGTCGGCTGTTCCGACGTTTGTGTTCGGTGCGCGCCATAGAAGCGCTGTTGATTTCCTGACGTCCTAATACAACGTGAATTTCACTTATATCTTGTGTTTGTCTGGTATATTGTCTAAACGTATTGGGGTGTATGGTGAAGGTATCCCTTGGTATTGATCCGGCAGCAACAGTTCCAGTTATAGTCAAATAGAATCTGCCAGCGACCTAAATTTATAAGCGTAGTAGCCTAACTATTTTCTCTCATTAAGAAAGGGCGAATTGTTACAGAGTGGTGGCCAGTACGGGGATCTGGGTTATTTGTATTTTGCATTTCTGTGCTGTTTGTTGCCTGCTAAGGGGCTATATTGTGTACATATTTGGGGTGAATTGATTTTCATTGTTCGTAATAGGGCTGAGGGCAGCTGGTTAGGGCAGGCTCGTTAGCTAGGCCATTCGAGACCATCTCACTTGCCTTTAGTGTTGCACGCATAGGCGGAGATCCCGGGGGGACGTGTCCCCCCCTACATTAAAGTTGCCCCCCCCCCCAACAATCATTAGAAAAAAAAAAAAATTTAAATATATATATATATATAAAAAGCACGACGACACAAGCGGTGCTAATTATAAACGTAAAACGATGTGTTTTTTAAGTGTTGAAAAATCATGATCCCCTATTCCTCAAAGTGGTTTGGTTCACATGCTGTTTCCAAGGGGCGGGGCTACCGGCAGCTCCTTGTTTCAGTCATCAGCCCAGTAGATGGTCAGATTGTGAGTTCCTCCTCTCTCCCCTGTCACTGCCGCTGTGATACACGATATGTAAAGAGATTGGCCATATTCTCGAACGCAGTTAAGATCTGTATATAATATTTCAAGCTAGCTAATAACCTACACAGATTCTTTATTCTTATTCTTTATTCCGTCTCTGGCGAGAGACTCTGGGGAGGTATCTATCTAGCATAGCTAGCTAGCTAGGATGGTGACAATCCAGAGTACAGTAATGTAGCTGTGTGGAGCAAGACAGCTGCTGGTAACATTATTGTTCAAGGGATGTGTGTGCATGTTGCCAGTCACAAAATGCTACAAAGATTAAAATATAAAAAGTTCACAATGGCCTTTTGGGACGTTTTGTTGCACATTGATACAGTATATTAAGCTCCTTGCCACTTGCTGGTGTTTGCTATCATAGCTCAGCGTGCAATTTTACAGACGGTAACATTAACATTTTTATTTTAACATTAACAAATTAGTTGGAGAGACTATTCATGTACTAGAAGTGTTTCTAATACTAGTTGACATGAACCATAACTGTGGGGATCTTCTCTCTAGATAGTTAGCTAGATAGCTAGCTTCAAGCAGCTTAATTTACTTTAGAGCAGACATATGTGTGTTTGTTGATCTTTGATATATTGAGTTGGGAGTGGGGTCTCCCACACTGTTTAATCCACAGCCGGGACCTTTCCCCCTGTGTTTTGGGATTTGGAAAAAACGACGTGTCACTCTAATATCTCAGGGAACATTGTGCCAGGTGTAAAATGTTATAAGAGAATTCTGTATTTAGCAGCTAAATTATGCTAGCTCTCGTTACAGCAATTTTTTTCATGTCCACCCCCCCCCCCCCCCCCCCCCCCCCCAGGAGTTACACTCTGAAATGTTACCATGTACAATGAAATGGGAACTCTGCCCCTGGCTGCACTGACTCGCGCTTCTCAAGGTACTAAGTAGTTCCGGGGCTGGGCTACAGCTAGCTGGTCAGTAAGCTAGTTTTAGTAATCTAATCTCAATTTGCAGGGAATCTGCTTTTACTCATTAGGCAGGTGTTTTTATCCAAAGACATTTATAAGTGAGGAATAAAAATCAAGCTTGAGATAAGATAAGTCACATTTTTATTTAGCACATTTAAAAACAGTCAAGGTGAATCATTTGACGTAAATATTAGAAAGAGATTAAAAATGGAGACATAATACAAAAATATAAAAGCACTTTAAGAAAAACAAGTTAACAGGGTAAGAAGTGCACAGTAAGTGCAAGTCAGGGTGTTAAGAGAGGAGGTGCTCTCAGCTGAGATGAGTCTTCGGGAGATCCTTGCAGGGACACCCTTGCTCCGAGAGCATTTGGTAGCTCGTTCCACCATCTGGGGAGCACCAAATGAGCACCAAACAGTCTGGACAGGCGTATACCTGAATACATTTCTGTGCGTAGACAGAGATTATCATCTGTTTGCTGTCCATATAAACCTCCCCACAGGCTTATCTGCGCTACGGTACACCTTCTATCAGCTTAAGTACAACCACACACCAGCTTAGATATGTCGCAAGTGGGAAGACTGTAGTGCAGGGGTCGGCAAGTAACTTGGGCCGCGGGCCAGTATTTTTCCTCGCCACTGGGTGGCGGGCCAAAGTCTGGGTTACTGCATTTTAAGACGCTGCGATAGGTGCATTCGCAACAACTAGGCCTACATGGAGAATGGATAGGTCTACTACAAATAACTAATGATAATAAACCATGTGAATGAGCCCATTGGTTGTCTGTTTGAATAATTTAATTATTTTAACGAACTCTGTCTTAACCCCCTGTCAATATAGCCTTGCCTATTGTGAATAATAGCAATGACGAAGTTTTTTCAACATTGAGCCTCCTAATTAGACCTAGGCTACTGCTTAGAGTCCATCTTAGACTACTTTTATTTCGAAATAGTTGGTTGACGCACCTCCTTACAATGTTTATTGTTTGGGAAAATAGCGTGCAGAGAGAAATTAGCATACAATGTCTTTGTCAAAAGGTCTGAAGAGGAAAGTTGACAACGACAACAGAGCCTATTAAAGTTTGCCTTCATCTTACCCGGCTTCACTAATGGAAAGCCCATGTGTCTCATCTGCAACAAATTTGTTGTGGTTTGCAAAGGGTACAATGTCAATGATCAGGCTATGTCTCTTCAATTTAAGGAGTGATGAGGCTGGTGCACTCAATAGCACGCTATCGACTAACATTACCTCAGACAAGGTAGCTAGCTAGCAGGTTAGCTGGCAAAATAGTCTTACAAAACGAGATGACGATACAAATTTTAAAAGACGTTTTTTCTGACTTCCACAAACAGAAAACACAGCCGATTACCCACGTTGTCATTATTGGTGCACAAAAACAGCTCTCACTGACGTACACCGGTGCTTGCTTTGTAGTAACAAAGTGACTTGTCATTTCTATGAGTGAGGTAACGTTAAAATTCGCTTTATTGAATGTCCTTCAAAAGTCCCCCAATAAAAGTGTCATGGGTTTACGATCCATTTAAATTTCATTGATCTACCGATGTCAATTCAGAGATGCTAGTTATAAACCAACCGACACTTCTCTGTGACAGCCATACGAAGACGTTATGAGAGGGTTGCCTTGCCAGAACAAACAGGAGGATGCTAGATAATATTACTATTTCTAATACGTTTTTGAAATTTGACATCAACATGGTCTGTCATCCAAACGTGGTGGCTCGTCATCGTTGGTGCACATAAATACTGTCTCATCCAGTGAGAATAGACGCGGGCGTTTAGGATTACTAGCCATAACTGTAAAACACACTGTTTCTCCTCAGGCGATCTGTCAGTAGTGAGATGTAGCGATAAAAAACTTCAGAAAAGTCAATGACAGGAAACCCAGTTTCCGGTTTCAAAATAAAAGTAAAATGTTAATCTAACCATTAGCGGGGTATTATTTCATGAATTAATGTTGTAGTATAAAAACTGTCTCTTTAAAAAAACTGCTACGATCGGAATAATTTGACGGGCTCAAAAAATGAACTGGCGGGCCACAATTTGCCCGCGGGCCGCCTGTTGCCGACCCATGCTGTAGTGACTCTTCCATTCTCTTAAACTCTGTAATTTTATAGTCCTAAAAACTTAAATAGAACATAAAACAATGACTATGCACAGTAAGGAAATGTCTCATACCCTGTGTAACCTGCTGCTTTGGTTCCATTACGTTTAAATTCATTTGATGACATCTGGCCTGTACAATGTAAATTCATGCAGAAAGCACATTAGAACATATAAATACTAAGCTATATATCTTTTCTTTGTGAATTATGGAAGTACTTAAACACATTTATATATCACATACAGTATATATGGCTACTTTACTAAATTCATCCTCCAAGTGCAATTTATTAAACCTGTTGATCATTGACTATTGTTTTAAAATGTATATTGATGTTTGCTAATATTTCATGGAATCAGCGTTTGGCACTAAGCTGCTAAAACAAAGTACCCTTCTCTTGAATCTTCTCATAAACATGCAAAGCTTTCTAGGACATGATTAACATGCACATTATTGCTCTCATTGGTTGGGCACCTTTTTGTATTAGAACCAAGAAGTTTGTCCAATTTGATTCATTGGCTGTATGTAGGGTTTCCCTCTCAAACCATATACAATGTTCTCATTCATGTTGATACATATGGTATATGATCCATTTATGTATACGAGACACTATACTGAAACATATATAAATGTACACAATTTACCCTGTTTACTATGCTGTGAATCGATGTCCACAATACAGAACAATTGTGTCACGTATGTATTAGTTTGCTTGACTTGAGCCGATAGTGGGCAAACTTGGGAAATCGGCAGGGGTTCAAATAACTTATTTTCCCCACTGTATATATATTTTGAACGAGTGAGACGGAGAGGTCAATCGTCACCTGAGGAGATTCTCAGTCTCCGGAGACTTCAAACAAAAGATGAAAATCACTGCTTTATCACGGCACCTTTTCAGCTCAGAAAAACGTTATGACATTATGTGAAAGCAATGTGAAAGCAAGTTTAATACTTAGGGAACTATCGTAAGCAATAGTCAAACAATTCTCAAAACCCAGCACCAATAATAAACTGAAAATTGAGATTCCACCTAGAATCTTCCTATTCAGGTAATCCTTAATGCTTTGGATCGGACTTGAGAATAACATCCGTGGAAATGTAAACCATAAACATAAATAAAGAAACAAAACTTGTTTGAAACCAAAATAGGCCTTTGGCTGTCTAAGTTGTCTCAGAATACTTCATACACCTTAGCTTGCCGCCACTACTCCATTCAAACACATCACCACCCCGAGAAAATCAAAACCTCCCCCTTTTGAGCGTTCACCTGCCTTCAGTCAACACAGGAGCGTCTCTATTTAAAGTGCTAGCCTCCTAATTTGAAGGCCTAGGTGGTTGCTACTCATCCCATTATTATCCTAGTCAGATGGGTCATGTTCTTTCTATTATATGGCTAGACTGGATTTATGTCCAGCATACATAGAAAAGGTACCGGAGAACCTATATCTGACTTCTCAGTACCTATATCGAGACACTCATATTGTGTGAACATCACAAGCCTACGGTCTTCAAACCTACCCAGGCGAACCGACTTATGCTCGAACATCAAACAATAAGCGTGGGATATTTTGCGAGCTGAAGGGCTCGTCATGGCCCATGCAGGAGGTATATGGGGCCCCAGACACAAGCAGGCACAAGCTACAGCCATGCTGAGAGCATCTGCATTTAAACCAACAAGGAGCGTGGAGGACTATAACAAGGCATTACCGCCATTCAGATTTTAAGATCTAATAGCAAAATGCTAATTATGTTCTCTACCATGACGTCAGAGCAGCAACAGCATTAAAACAGTCACACTATGCAATATAAATGGCTTCTTTTGTGACTAGTCTGTTAATTCATAATAATTATCTTGAATGCAAGAAGTAAAGCTTAGGAGTTGAATGAATTCACATCTCATGACAAAAAACAACAACATAAGACTTTTACCTCTCTTCCTCAGAAGACCAGACCTGAGATTAGATACTGGTCCTTCCAAAGAAAACAACAAAAACAAGGCAGAGTGAGAAGCAGTGACCGCAAGAGAAAGCTCACAAACATGCAAATGATGATGCACCAATGTCCCATTCAACTAAAGCCTATCTAAACGGAATGAAAGAAACCAATAAACAAACTAACAGATGCAGAGTAAATGTAGTAGGTTGTTACGCCCCCTGGTGGCTCGGAGTAGGACGCAACATAAGGGCAACAGGTTTGGGCAAGTGAGGGTGCAGTCACACAAAAGCCAGGACACAAAAGTGACAAGAAAGTATTTATTTACAAAAAGCAACACAGGGATCAACAAGGACTGTCAGTGGCACCAAAGAAAAGAACATAACAAAACCCACCCCCCATTGACGGGTGCTTTGCACCCAAAAGTACAGTGGGTGGTGCTCACTCTAACCTAGGGTATTAACAACAAGTAAACCTACGTGCGTGTAATATGTAAACCCCGGAGTATCTTACCTATCCTTATTGACCCTGTGCGCACAACAAAAAGAAGTAACAAAGACAAAACAAAAGTAGGCTGCTAACAACTAAAGTAATAAAGTTTAACACAAACAAACAAACTAACAGACATACAGGCTGAGGCGTTTCTGAGCAGCTGAGACGTGCGTGTAATATGTAAACCCCGGAGTATCTTACCTATCCTTATTGACCCTGTGCGCACAACAAAAAGAAGTAACAAAGACAAAACAAAAGTAGGCTGCTAACAACTAAAGTAATAAAGTTTAACAAAAACAAACAAACTAACAGACATACAGGCTGAGGCGTTTCTGAGCAGCTGAGGCTGGCTGCAGTGTGGGAGCGGCAGAGGTGGCAGAGGCAGCACTGCGCAGCACCGCCTTGATTCCTTGACACGCACGCACGCAAATAAAAATTACAGGTAGTAATTTAGTTTCAGTAAAACACAGATATAAAAATAGATGCCGACCAACAATCAACTGCTGACCAACTGCTACTATTTGTTTTCATCATTTTAAACTGATGACTGAAACATCTAATTAACTCAAGAAACAAACTGCACTCTGGTTAAGTGTAGGAGGTGAGATTTGTATTGGGAAAAGTCAGAAACTCAGAACTTAAAAAGCAAATTCAAAAGACCCATATTACCAAGTGAAAATCTTTTAGATGCTCCAGGATTGCCAGATGGTGCTGCATTACCCTTCAAAAATACATAAAAAAAAAGTTAACTGTTGAGTAACTAAACAGGCCCAACTGCAGGCAAACTAATCCAGACAGAGCCAATGACCCATAAAGCCATACAAGGAAGTGGCTTACGTTTGCATACTGAGGCAAACCCACCAAAGGAAAACATTTATCCAAAATGCTACTTCAAATTAAACAAATAGCCTACTACGTAAACTGTAAGTGTTTTTTCCAATTAGAAACACTACTGCTAGCAACACAATCACAACCAAACATCAACGTATTTGCTTCCATCTCTGCTCACCACTAACATGCTGTTTGCCAGAGTGTTCATCCCCAGCGATGCAGTGGTGCGCGTGGGCTTAGGGAGGGCACGGCGAGTGACAGGAAGTCCTGAGAGCTTGACACCGTGCCCTAACACTGCCGACATCCCTTCTGCTTTGGGAAACAAGATGCCCTTGGCTTGGGGACGTCTCTGCTCCAGGCTGGCCTTTACTTTTTTTTCTCCCTTCACGGGGGAGGGCTGGAGCTGCAGTAGGGGGATCTCCACCAGGTGGGTCACCATCGGTTTTGGTGGGGGGAGGGGGGGTGTTGGAGGGGAGCACCAGCTGCTTGCGGGCCTCGCAGGCCTTGGAGGGGAAGGGTGAATAACACCAATCAGACCAACCCTTTGACCGAAACCAGTTGTGGGACCCCTGCCTTGGGCTTCTCAATCACAATTCATCAGTGAAGAAAAGAGGTGGGCCTAATGTAAATTCTGAAAAAACATACTTTTCTCCCGTGATCAATGATGCATTCGTACACATATTGAGACTGCAAGCAAAGTTACCAACAAGCGCTGGGCACATTCAGAAGTAAAGCTATTTGCGAGCATAGCCACTCATTATTTTTAGTCTCCAGAAGGTCTATGGCTATATGTGAAGCCATAACTACAAGGACAGTTTATGAACTGTCAAATATGGTAACGCTAGTCTCTGCAATAAATGAACGAGACAGGGATCAGCTAGCTACTCTGGCTAGCAAGATAAGTTGATTAGCTACTAGTTTCTTAACTAGCACCCCTATTAACTAAAGGATGGTGTTGGTTCTATGAGACGAATAATGTAAAAATAACCCTAAAACTCATCTATCAAAGTTTCGTGAACAAACAGCCATTTAGGTGGGGTAATAGTAAGTCATAATTTATGATAGATCTATTTCACTTACCATGAGTTACAACAGCAAGGAATCTTTGGAACGCACTTTAAAGACTTGCAAAAACACCAATTAGGGGTGTTGAACCACTTAAATTATCTCTAGTCAGTGGTTCAACACCCCTCAACGAGTTTCCTAATTGGTGTTTTTGGTGGACTGTGATTGGCCGATGATGCATTCCTGGCACTTTGCATGCTGGTACTAACCAATCGAAAATTGTGGTGCTTATTTTGAACTCTTTAAAGTGCGTTCCAAAGATTCCTTGCTGTTGTAGCTCATGGTAAGTGAAATAGATTGTGGTGGCCAATTCTAAGTCTTAAACTATTTTCACAATCAGAAAGTCAAGACAAAGGACGTGTTGTTCCAACGGATATACTGTAGTACATTAAGCCACAGTAAAGAGATGTATACCGGAAATAGATCTGCCAAAATACCTTCCCGCTAACATATTTAAACCTGTAATTAGCACCTCCCATCTATGTTTTGCTTGGTTGACCAATTCAGCCAATTAAACCTGACCTTTCCATTCTGACCCCACCCAAATCAAAAAGGACTTCCATGGTATATAATACCACACCCATTTTAACCTTAGGTCACTTCAAGCTATGCCCTCTTATTTTAAATCTCTACCTCATCTGAAATGTAACCCAAAGCTAATCTTTACACTCATTCCCACAAGATCTATCATAAATTATGACTTACTATAATTAACTATGACTAAATATAGTGCTGCATTGTTTTCTGTTGTAACCCCGGTCTGTCGTCAATGTATATGCCATACTTGACCTACCTTTTGAACCTGACAAGCAAATGGAGCTAGTTCGCTGTCCTTGCTACTCCAAATATCTAGCTAAAACGTTAACGTCATTTCACCACCTAAATGGCTGTCTGTTCACAAAACTTTGGAAGCCAGTTAGTGTTGTCAGACTGGCTAGCAGCCTGCAAGAGATCACATGCCGTATGTATTATACGTATATACTAAACCCACTCAAAGGTTATTTTCTGCAATAGTTTCCAACAGTTCCTTAAGTAGCCTACGTGCTAAAAAGACAAAAGTCTAGAGTAAAGCCTATCTAAAAGGAATGAAAGAAACCAATAAACAAACTAACAGATGCAGAGTAAATGTAGTAGGTTGTTACGCCCCCTGGTGGCTCGGAGTAGGACGCAACATAAGGGCAACAGGTTTGGGCAAGTGAGGGTGCAGTCACACAAAAGCCAGGACACAAAAGTGACAAGAAAGTATTTATTTACAAAAAGCAACACAGGGATCAACAAGGACTGTCCGTGGCACCAAAGAACATAACAAAACCCACCCCCCATTGACGGGTGCTTTGCATCCAAAAGTACAGTGGGTGGTGCTCACTCTAACCTAGGGTATTAACAACAAGTAAACCTACGTGCGTGTAATATGTAAACCCCGGAGTATCTTACCTATCCTTATTGACCCTGTGCGCACAACAAAAAGAAGTAACAAAGACAAAACAAAAGTAGGCTGCTAACAACTAAAGTAATAAAGTTTAACAAAAACAAACAAACTAACAGACATACCAAGACTTGGCCTCCTGAGCTCTCCTTTATTCTCATCGTCATGTAGCCTACTGGTCATGCTGTTTTCAGGAATGATACCATTTGTTTTTTTCTTGAGCCGTTTCTGAGCAGCTGGGGCCAGGCTGAGGCGTTTCTGAGCTGAGGCTGGCTGCAGTGTGGGAGCGGCAGAGGTGGCAGAGGCAGATTTGTATTGGGAAAAGTCAGAAACTCAGAACTTAAAAAGCAAATTCAAAAGTCCCATATTACCAAGTGAAAATATTTTGGATGCTCCAGGATTGCCAGATGGTGCTGGATTACCCTTCAAAAATAAATTAAAAAAAGTTAACTGTTGAGTAACTAAACAAGTAATAAAGTTTAACAAATGTGTAATAACTAAAGACAAATCCATAAACCATCAATAAACCAAGCAATAGCAAATACAAGCCAACAGAGTTCAACCAGAGCTTTGCCACAGCTCAACCCAAAAGCAACAACCAACACTTAACAAACACAGGACTATTTGAAGGGGAATGGTTGATGGGAGATCTGGAACAGGTGTGGTGATTTGATGATTGGAAGCAGGTGTGCACATCTGTGAAGTAGGAGAATGAAAACAGGAGGGGGAGACAAAACAACAACACAAACCAACAACACAAAACAGAACACAATACATGTAGGCCTAAAACATGTACACATCGGGACATACAGAACACTGTACGTAACATAGGTACATACCAAGTCTTGGCCTCCTGAGCTCTCCTTTATTCTCTGGATAGGCAGACGGTCTGCCTGCAATGGATGCTGCTGCCAATGCTGATGCCTGTGTACTCTCTGCCAATAACAGTAGCGACTATTAAAGGTATAGTTTGTGATTCTAGAAAAAGGTTGTTGATATTTGCGTAACTGTTTGTGGCTCGGTTGAGGTACTATGTTTCCTGTTTCAAAGATTTACTTTGGTCATGACACATCCACAACAATTTCTTAAGATATTCACTTCATAATCCAGGTCTGAAACCAAGCAATAATGTTGCAAACAGCTTTTAAAGCACAATATTGTTCAATACCTCACCAAATAAACATTGCTTTTGTTGGTGTGCGCACACAACTCTGTTGGCTTTGACCTAGTTAGCTCACTTGTTTTAGACAAAACACAGTACAGTGTGCACTCTTGCCTTAAGTGTGTATGGGTCTTACCTCAAACAAACAGATGCAGAGTAAATGTAGTAGGTACATACCAAGACTTGGCCTCCTGAGCTCTCCTTTATTCTCTGGATAGGCTCTAGATGAATTTCTTTTTTCAAACTTGGGTACCTTTAATTGTGACCTTTTAGCGTTCTGTTCAATAAGCAAGAGGACTGTGTCACAGGGTTTCCTGACGTCTTCACGGCTTGTGCGGTGACTCGGGCGACGAGTCGCGCACAATCAATGCAGGGCTCAAATAGAATTTCAGAATTGAAGTGTCCTTGATCAAAAGCTGAATGAGTTTGAGGAGTGCTATGCCGAATGGAGCAGCTTTTCATCTTGTTTAGCTGTGCTTCCCACTTCTTGTCTCGTCGGAGGAAACAGTTCACAATTGCTTTATTAAGCGCAACCATTGACTCTTGCATATTGCTTTCAATCTCGAGCAACCTGGTGTCTATATAATGCCTACAACCTTCTTCTCTTGTTTGAGCACCCTCTATTGATTCTCTAAAATCTCTCTCCAAGGATTTAATCTTTTCCCCAGTTTCAGTCACGTTAGCTTGCAATCCTTCCAGCATTGTATGATGCATCTTCTCTGCAACCACTCCTTCCTCATCATCACTTTCCTCTTTGTCATCATCCACATAGAGCTCACTAATCAAGGAGGCCACCTCTGCTACAGGAAAAACTCAAATCAAATTGTTTCAAAAAGACAAATATACACTGTGCTCGTTCACAACATGGCACTTCATCAAAATACAAGATTAAACAAATAACAAAACTTCGAGAGTCTCACTCTCTCTTATCTGGAAAAAACTCACTCTGGTTTTAAACACGAAATCACCTGGCTCAAACCAGGAAGCAACGAGTGATTCAACAAACAAACCAAAAAAACACCAGCAGCCTGGAATTAGAAAATAGATAAATAATCACAATTTCTGCAGTTTCTTAGCCTACATATTTTGCGTTGTTAACACCCGATCTCCCCGTACTGGCCACCATATATAACAAATTCTATTTACATCAAACAGAAAGTCGTCAGTAGTGTATAGAGGTGGCTTTGTCATAATTGGATTGATTAGGGTAATAAAAGGGTTATTAATGTGTCATATTGGATGGATGTACGCTTTGTTGTATGTTTGGGTATCAGATTGCTTGTCATATTGGAGTGATGGGACAGGTCCTCTGACAGGTCATAAATATATCCCCCCCTTTCTCCCCCCTCCTCAGAGCCAGTTGAGATCTGATAATGGTGGGAATCGCTTTGATAGTTAGGTGTTATCTGAGCGGATGACGATTCCCGCCGTATCAATGGTGTTTCTGACAAGGCTCTATCCTGTTGTGATAGCAGGGGTCAGGATGGGGTGGTTGATCTAGGTGTTACCCAAGTGAGCCATATGGCTTATCAAAAGGGTGATGAATCAAAAAAGAGCAAATGGCGCACACACACACACACACACACACACACATAGTCTAATGGTTGGGATACAGGGTTATTCAAGTCTAAAAGATTTCGTTTTGTTTAACATAAATGGTAGGGCATGGGTCGGCAACAGGCGGCCCGCGGGCAAATTGTGGCCCGCCAGTTAATTTTTTGAGCCCGTCAAATTATTCCGATCGTAGCAGTTTTTTTTAAAGAGACAGTTTTTATACTACAACATTAATTCATGAAATAATACCCCGCTAATGGTTAGATTAACATTTTACTTTTATTTTGAAACCGGAAACTGGGTTTCCTGTCATTGACTTTTCTGAAGTTTTTTATCGCTACATCTCACTACTGACAGATCGCCTGAGGAGAAACAGTGTGTTTTACAGTTATGGCTAGTAATCCTAAACGCCCGCGTCTATTCTCACTGGATGAGACAGTATTTATGTGCACCAACGATGACGAGCCACCACGTTTGGATGACAGATCATGTTGATGTCAAATTTCAAAAACGTATTAGAAATAGTAATATTATCTAGCATCCTCCTGTTTGTTCTGGCAAGGCAACCCTCTCGTAACGTCTTCGTATGGCTGTCACAGAGAAGTGTCGGTTGGTTTATAACTAGCGTCTCTGAATTGACATCGCTAGATCAATGAAATTTAAATGGATTGTAAACCCATGACCCTTTTATTGGGGGACTTTTGTAGGACGTTCAATAAAGCGAATTTTAACGTTACCTCACTCATAGAAATGACAAGTCACTTTGTTACTACAAAGCAAGCACCGGTGTCAGTCAGTGAGAGCTGTTTTTGTGCACCAATAATGACAACGTGGGTAATCGGCTGTGTTTTCTGTTTGTGGAAGTCAGAAAAAACGTCTTTTAAAATTTGTATCGTCATCTCGTTTTGTAAGACTATTTTGCCAGCTAACCTGCTAGCTAGCTACCTTGTCTGAGGTGATGTTAGTCGATAGCGTGCTATTGAGTGCACCAGCCTCATCACTCCTTAAATTGAAGAGACATAGCTAGATCATTGACATTGTACCCTTTGCAAACCACAACAACTTTGTTGCAGATGAGACACGTGGGCTTTCCATTAGTGAAGCCGGGTAAGATGAAGGCAAAGTTTAATATTCAATTTTATTTATATAGCGCCATAACAATACAATTGTCTCTAGGCGCTAATAGGCTCTGTTGTCGTTGTCAACTTTCCTCTTCAGACCTTTTGACAAAGACATTGTATGCTAATTTCTCTCTGCACGCTATTTTCCCAAACAATAAACATTGTAAGGAGGTGCGTCAACTAACTATTTCGAAATAAAAGTAGTCTAAGATGGACTCTAAGTAGTAGCCTAGGTCTAATTAGGAGGCTCAATGTTGAAAAAACTTCGTCATTGCTATTATTTACAATAGGCAAGGCTATATTGACAGGGGGTTAAGACAGAGTTCGTTAAAATAATTAAATTATTCAAACAGACAACCAATGGGCTCATTCACATGGTTTATTATCATTAGTTATTTGCAGTAGACCTATCCATTCTCCATGTAGGCCTAGTTGTTGCGAGTGCACCTATCGCAGCGTCTTAATATGCAGTAACCCAGACTTTGGCCCGCCACCTAGTGGCGAGGAAAAATACTGGCCCGCGGCCCAAGTTACTTGCCGACCCCTGTGGTAGGGGATATCCCATAAGACATTTGTTGATGAGATGGTAACACAACAAAATAAAACAAGGGGTTCAACAACACATTGGCATAGGGGTACCTATAATATGTTGAGAATGTTATATAAATAAAGTGATTGTCATGAGCCTGATATATTATGTTACAAATGTCATTGTCTCAAACATATGTATAGAATAGGCTCAAAATATAAGCATATATAGATTTTGAAATGTTAAATGCTGATCGCGTTAAAACCCGGGGCATCCTGAGGTGTTAGGGGCGGTATGGTCACAATGCGGCTGCATTGACGCATGTCACGAGGCGTGTTTACCTCACCCAAGCTATCTGCTTAAATAGCGGTTTTAGACGCACTAATCTCCAAGCGGGCTTTTCAAACAGGCTAAAGGCACCACAGCATAACCAACATGGATGGAATCAATCTGGGTGAGTTGAAACAATCGTAGCCAGCACAGTTATATATATATACAGTGCCCTCCACAATTATTGGCACCCCTAGTGAATATGAGCAAAACAGGCTATAAAATATGTCTTTGCTGTTTATCCTCTTGGTCTTTCACTCAAAATATTCACAAAAATCTTACCTTTTCATTGAAGTAAAACTATTGAAAAAAAAAAAAAAAAAAAAAAAAACTTGACATTAAATAAATATTTTCCCCCAAAACATGTGTGCCACAATTATTGGCACCCCTTAATTTAATGTTTTGTGCAGCCTCCCTTTGCCAAGATAACAGCTCTGAATCTTCTCCTATAATGCGTGATGAGGTTGGTGAACACATGGCACGGGATCTGAGACCATTCCTACGTGCAGTATCTCTCCAGATCCTTCAGATTCTGAGGTCAACGTTTGTAGACTCGGCTTCAGCTCTTCCCACATATTTTCTATGGGGTTTAGGTCGGGGGACTGTGATGGCCATGGCAAAACCTTTATTCTGCGGTTGGTGAACCATTTTTGTGTTGATTTTGAGGTGTGCTTCGGATCATTGACCTGCTGGAAGGTCCAACCACAGCCCATTTTAAGCTTACTGGAGGGGGCTGTTAGGTTTTCATTTAATATCTGCTGGTATTTGATGGAGTCCATGATACCATGTATCCTAACAAGATGTCCAGGGCCTTTGGAAGAAAAACAGCCCCACAACATCAAAGATCCGCCACCATACTTCACATTGGGTATGGGGGTCTTTTCTGTATGGCTATCTTTCTTTCTACGCCAAACCCACCTTTGATGTTTGTTGCCAAAAAGCTTTATTTTGGTCTCATCTGACCATATAACGGCCCCATTGAAAGTCTGACTTAGATTTGGCAAACTGTAGGCGCTTTAGTTTGTAGTTGATTGACAGCAGAGGCTTTATCCGGCAACCCTCCAAAACAACTTGTGGTGATGTAGGTGGCGTCTGATGGTAGTTTTGGAGACTTTCTGACCCCAAGACTCAACTCACCTCTACAATTCTCCAGCTGTGATCCTTGGAGATTCTTTTTCCAGTCGAACCATCCTCCTCACGGTGCGTGGGGTCAATGTACACACACGTCCTCTTCCAGGCTGATTCTTAACATCTCCTGTCGCTTTAAACTTCTTAATTATTTCCATGATAGTGAAAATGGATATATTCAACTCTTTAGAGATTTTCTTGTGTCCATTTCTTGATTTGTGCAGCTCCACAACTTTCCGTCGCACATCGTCACTGTGTTCTTGGGTCTTTCCCATAGTGATGAATGACTAATGGTTTTTGGCCTGTGTCACCTCATATTTGTACGCCAGTGGAACAGGAAGTCATGGTTGACCTCTTGAGTTCCTTATCAAACAGGTGAACATAAAAATGTAAAATATGACTGGAAATATACTTCAGTTAAATTTTTATTATAAGATTTTTCTAGGGGTGCCAATAATTGTGGCACACATGTTTTGGGGGAAAATATTTATTTAATGTCAACAGTTTTTTTTGCTTTCAATAGTTTTACTTGAATGAAAAGGTAAGATTTTTGTGAATATTTTGAGTGAAAGACCAAGAGGATAAACAGCAAAGACATATTTTTTTATAGCCTGTTTTGCTCATATTCACTAGGGGTGCCAATAATTGTGGAGGGCACTGTGTATGTATGTATGTATGTATGTATGTATGTATGTATGTATGTATGTATGTATGTGTATATATATATATATATATGACTGTATTTCTCCATAGTAGTCTGGATGTATACTAACTCTTTGTTAATATACAGGTTTATTTCTTTATTTTTAGAGGATGCTGAGACTTATGGATTATCAGTGGGTAATTACGACAAGAAACAATTGTGTGAGTCCCATACATCAATATGGTTTAACATGATGTGATGAGTTTTTAGCTTGCAATTAACATCGGTACTATTTTGCAGTGAACGGCCCGATAATCACCCCACAAACCAGCGCTGATGTATCACATAATGTGTATTGTAAGTACCATGCCTGTTTAAAAATAGTTTAAAATAAAAAATGTTGATGGTATGAATGTATGTGTATAACGCATGTGCCGTTACTTTATTCAAGTCTCACCGGCGCTAGTCACCCCGTCAATCAGACTGTACAGTCATAACGAAGACCGAGGTCAACTTTCAGGTAATTACGATCAATAGGTGTATACATTTGTAATGTTATTAATGATCTAACCTGTACATAATTTACACTAATGTCTTTATATTTATCGCCAGAATTATCAGGCCTGACGGAGCTAGCACAGAGAGTGGGGGAGCGTGAGCCATATCTGCAGCAGTTTCTATCAAGGGACACACCCTGGGAAGATTTGCTGAAGCGTCAGGGGGTGGAAGCCGAGGAGAGAGAGCAGCCTGTCGACAATAAGCGTTTTAAACCATCGAACGAATTGGGCGCAGTGTTGGACGGTGAGCGAGTTGTGTGAACAGGGTTCAGTTGATAATAGTGTACGCTCTGATGTTGGTAATAGCCTAGTTATGAATGAAGATATCAGACAGATGAATGCCATGCTTAATGCACATTGGCCAGATAACAACCCAGAGCACATAGACACACATGATACATATGCAAGGGGTGATGAAACTGCTCTGAACATTAATGTTGCACACAGGGTCATCAATGAACCGGTTTCAGTTGATAATAATCCAAACTCTGGCGTTGACGCTATGATAATCAGGAGTGGTGGTATAGCATGTGGCAATCCTGTATTACATGATACGGGCAACAGCGGGGGTGCAGCTATTGATGTGTTAGCTGAGGGTGCTGTAGCATCGACTAGTAATGGTTGTTGTGAGGGTGTGTTGGGTGTTAGTAGTGTTTCACAGAGGGGTCGTGGCATCCCAAGGCCTGTTAGCCCTCTGGTGTTTAGCAGGCATAGTCTGGATAGTGAAGCCATAGAGGCGCTGGTACGACAGGGTGGTTATGTGGGGGAATACCGGATTGAGGGCCGACCGTGCTTTAACAGTCTAGTAGCCCACAGACTTTTAAACTTCAGGGATGTTGTGGCCACCGATATGGCAGCATATATGAGGCATATACATGATGCATTGGCTGGGATTGTGGACGTGTCAAGAATTCTTGGTGGTGAAAATGGGGTGCTCAACATCACACTACGGGGTTATAGTCTCACAAGTGATGTGAATGTGATGTTAACCCCTGCAAATGGCTATGGTTTAGAACATCTTGTTAATGCTATTGAGAAGGTTTTACAGAGTAATACGGCCATCTTGACTGATAATTCTTTAGAGTTAACAGTAGCTATCGCCCGCAGTAGAAACGGGGGGGGAGACCCAGTCGAAAATTGCGTGATCTAGCCCATGATGAAGTTATTAAACAGAAAAGAATGCACTTATTCAACCCTATTGACAGGTCAAATAATTTGTGTTTTGCCCTGTGTTTAGCAAATTATAATTGCAAGTAATTGTTTGGCTATTATGCCCATTTATTTGTCTTGTTGCAAAGTATTTGTTTTTCGCTCTTTTGTTTTTGTTTAATATTTTCATTATTAATTCTGCCCTTTCGGGCCTTATTTTGGGAAAATAAAAATTCCCATCATAACAAACTTCATCTCCGTCATCCTGAGTTATTTTCCATCAAGCTCATCCGGTCGTCTACATCTACCTTTAACATACCTACACAACAAACATTATCATGGTATTCTGAATCTGCAGGGTTTCATGGGTGTACCGCATGTCTAAGTTTTGTTACATTGGTTACAGAGACAGCATGCACCACCGGTGTAAATACATATGTGATGTGTGTCACGATGTTGATTGTCATAGGATGCGTGGGGGGTCCAGACATTGTGGTGATTGCAACCGGTATTGTAAGTCTGCTTACTGTTTTCAGAAGCACAAACAAGCCCCCAGGAGTCGTTCAGGTGTTTTAGCAGCCCCTTGTGATATCACTAAATATTGCAAGGATTGTCACAGACGATACATGGTGTCTGTGGAGCAACCTAAACCACATAGGTGTGCTCAAGCGGTATGTCAGCATTGTAGTCTGAGGTTGACCCCCGGCGACAACCACAAGTGTTACATACAGCCTGTCAAACAGCAAACGGTCGACAACAGATATATATTTTATGATCTCGAGACTCGGTTTGAAGATGGTAAACACCGGCCTAATTTTGCGTGCGCCATAACCTGTGGTGGGTATGAGTTTACAGCTGAGGGTTATGGTTGTGTAGGCAGGCTTTTAAACCATTTTAGATGTTCCAAGTACTTTGGACATACATGGGTGGCCCACAATGCCGGAGGGTTTGATAATATATTGCTTCTGGAGCACTTCACTACCATTGGTGTCACCCCCCATGTGATAATGGGGGGCTGCAGGGTCACATACATGTACGAGGAGCGCTTCAAACAACGGCTTATAGACAGCTACTCTTTCATTCCTATGCGACTGGCTAACACCCCAGCTGCATTTAACCTAACCACTAGCGATAAGGGCTATTTCCCGCATCTCTTCAACATCAGAGCCAACAATAATTATGTGGGTGCCTATCCTAAGTTCTATGGTTATGGGAATATGTCAGACAAGGATAGTGACTTTTGATGCGTGGTACAGTGACATCCATGATGGCGTGTTTGATTTTCAAAAGGAGTTGTATGCGTATGGCAGAAATGATGTGGTTCTGCTACGTGAAGCATGTCTTAAATACCGCCATGAATTCATGGAGTCTACTGCCATAGATCCCTTTAATCAAGTTACACTACCATCGTGCTGTATGGCTGTGTATAAGACTCACTTTCTCCCCAGAGACACACTGGCGCTGACGCATAACAATGCTTACATTAATCAGCATAAAGCCTTCTCCAATGTGTCAATTGAATGGCTTGAATTTGTGAAAAGTCACAGAGGGGTCCAGGTGAGCCATGCCTTATGCGAGGGAGAGGTCATGTTTGGGAAATATTACCTAGATGGGTACTATGAGGAGGGTGGTGTGAGATTTGCGCTGGAATTTAACGGGTGTATGCATCATGGGCATGACTGTCGTTACAACCCTCACCATATCCACCCCCTGTCAAAAGTACCATACAGCCTCCTAAGAAAACAGTTTGATGACAAAGTACAAACATTGTCTAAGACAATAGGGTTAAAGGTTGAAATCATGTGGGAGTGTGAGTGGAAGCTGGCCAAACAGCATGATGGTGATGTTATTGAGTTTATGACCACATACATACACCCTGAGCGGTTGTAGCCAAGAGAGAGTCTCTTTGGAGGTAGGACAAATGCTTACAAATTGTACCACAAAGCCCAAACTGATGAAAAGATTCGCTATGTTGATTTTACAAGTCTTTATCCCTATTGTCAGGCTCGAAAAACCTACCCTATAGGACACCCGCAGATCATTTTGAAAGATTTTGGACCGCTTGAGAATTATTTTGGGTTGGTCAAAGCCACTGTCTATCCCCCAAAGGGTCTGCTAGACCCAGTGCTACCATACCGTAGCGGGGGGAAGTTAATGTTTCCTGTGTCGCACCTGTGAAAGATCCGGAACAATTCGCGAAACATATATTTAGTAGCGAATATGAAATAACTAATTTTTCATTTGTCTCAGAGGATGTGGCGTTGGTACAGTGGCGTCATGCTGACGGTGTTGGGGGGCAGACCTCCAACATAAATGTATTCATTGGTGCGTTTACCACGGCTCACGCCCGGCTTGAATTGTATAATGTCATGGATAGGTTGGGTGATAGGGTGTTGTACTGTGACACTGACAGTGTGATTTTTGTTTCAAAAGACGGTGACTGGGAACCACCACTAGGGCCGTATTTAGGGGATCTCACAGATGAGCTGGGTGTAGGGGATCATATTGTGGAGTTCTGTTCTGGAGGGCCGAAAACATATGGATACCGGACAGCGCTGGGTAAAACTTGTATGAAAGCTAAGGGTATCACCCTGAATGCTGAAAATTCTAAACTCATCAGGTTAGACACCCTGATTGACCTGGTTGATCATCACGTGATCAATCGCAACAGCACACACCACATCCTAGCCCAGTCTGACAATATTGTGTGCAATAAGAGGCACCTCACTCTAAAAAATAAAGTAGATGTTAAACGCTTCAGAGTTGTGTACAACAAGCGTGTGTTATGTCCTGACTACTCAACGCTGCCATACGGATACTGATTGTCTGTGGGGTATGTTAAAATGGCTACGTTTAATACTGGTTTGACAGCTGTTAACAATTTTGATTTCAGACTACAACACCCTTTTTCATGTATGGTCAGTGGCCCTTCCAACTCGGGGAAAACATATTTTGTAAAAATGTTGATATCCTGTCCAGCTGCATCACTGTGTGGGGCAGTAGCTGCACTGAACACAGCAGGAAAGCACTGCAACGCATAGTGAACACAGCTGGTAAGATCATTGGTGCCCCACTCCCTTCCTTGCAAGACATTTACACCACCCGCCTCACCCGGAAAGCTACCTCGATTGTGAATGTGTGCAAGGTGGCTGGTGTCAGTCTGTTCAGCCTCCTACCCTCTGGAAGAAGGTATAGGAGCCTCTGTTGCCGCACCACCAGACTCAGAAATGGCTTCATACACCAGGCTGTCAGGAAGCTAAATTCTCTCCCCTCACTCCCCCCAGCCATATCCTCCAGTCTGACAGGAAGCTGAAAATCCCCCCGCCCCCCTAAAAAATAACTCAAGACTCTGCACTTTAATCACTTGTATTCACTTGTTTAAAATTGTATTACGTATTTATATTATTTATATATATAGTATTTATAACAACTGTACGTGAATCTTTATGTTTACTTAGTATTAGGAAATGTCTTGTCTTATCTGTTGTGCCTGTGCACTTTTATATGTTTCACCGTGGGAGAGTGGGAAACGTCCTATCGATTCCTTTGTATGTCTTAACATGTGAAGAAATTGACAATAAAGCTACTTTGACTTTGACTTTGATAACGTATGCTGACCATGTGATTTGTAATAAAATTAATAACATTGTGTATATATACACATATATCTGCTGGCAGCCTCTTTATGACGCTGTTGAAAATGAGACCCATTAATTTCATACAAGGGATACCTAAAGCCCTCGATGACGATGTGTTATTACCGGTGTCCAAAAACAATTTATTGATTATTGATGACGTCATGAAAGATGCCAGTAGTAATGATCAAGTTGAAAAGGCATTTACACAATATGTACACCATCGTAATCTCAGTGTTGTATATCTGGTCCAGAATCTGTTTTTTCAAGGTAAATCCAGCCGCACTATCAGTCTAAACACAAACTATCTAATATTATTTAAGAATGTACGTGATAATCACCAAGTGGCCATCTTGGCTAGACAAATGTATCCTGGTAATACAAAATATTTTATGGAGTGTTTTAAAGATTCTACAGAGAAACCGCATGGTTACCTCATGGTTGATTATAAAACTAAGACACCAGTCATTCCGACTCAGAACAGATTTGCTTTCGCCACATCCGGTGGTCTACATCCAGAAAAAGAGTTAAAATACAACCATGTCCGGGCCGGTGCGGCGAAACTTGTCGCTTTTGAAAAAATTACTTAAAGCTAAACCACACCAGGATCAGATGAGTTAATCCTGTCTCTATGCGAAGTGGCATTGAACATCCTCCGAGGTACTATTCCTTTCACAAGTGGTCAATATAGAAGATTGGTAAAAAATAAGGGGACGCTGGCGACTTGACGCCGCTCTGTCTGGATCGGGACTTGTTTGTTTGTCTGTTTCTACCTGTTGCCTCCACTACCATCTATTCCCTGGACAACTAGTTAGCTAACTGGCTGTCTCCTGCTACCTGCTGGCTAATTTAACGCGGCTCTTACTAGGTTTGTTTGCCTACCTTATGCACCTGCTCTCCGCTACCGCCTACTCCCTGGACAACTAGCTGGCTAGCTGGCAGTCTCCTGCTTGCCGGTGGCTACCGACGAGTCAGCCGGCTCCCTGCTGGATATTCTTGTCCACGCTCCATACTACCACTCGGAGTCAATCTACCTGCCTGGATAGCTTCTCAACTGTCCTGGCACGGTCAGTCTGGCCGCTTCTTTTTCAGCTAGCCCCTCTTCCGTCAGTGAGCAGCTAACGCTAGCAGCTGACTATAACTTCCTCCTGTTCCCTTGGCTCATCCATCACCACTTCTTTCACTCAGCCCCGATCACCTGCCTGCTGTGGATTATCCTGACGTGCCTGCCATCTATCCAACTCTGGTCATTAAGCCGTGGCTATTGACAACAGACCCCAGGATTACCATTACATCCTCCCCGGCTGGCATGGCTCTGCTATACTCCTTCTCGCAACTCATCAAACTCAACAACTTCTCTCCTCCTCTGTGCATCTCTGCCATCAAAACACTTGGACTCCTCCGTCGACCCCAGTTACATTCACAGAGCCTCCCGAAGAAAGTTTGTTTACTCCTTGCCTAAATGTTCCACTCTTTTCATCCCCTCCCTCTGGTCAGCCGTGCGCACCGCTGCAACTCCTGCGCGTCATCACCACAACAACTTTGACGTTCGAGTTGCCTGCCTCGGCCCCCCTACCAAAGCACCCCTGCCTGTCCTAACACACTCACATCTCAAAATTGCGCTGTTTAACACCCGATCCCTAAACAATAAGGGCCTCTTACTCAATGAATTCATAACTGACAATAATCTGGACTTTCTCTGTTTAACTGAAACATGGCAAAACCAACAGGATTACTTTTCATTAAATCAAACCACACCCCCTGGATACTCATACATGGACAAGCCACGCCATCATGGGCGTGGTGGTGGAATAGCCACAATTTATCACAAGTGTCATAACCATCCCGGCTCCCCCCTCATTTGAACACCTTGTTTTTAAACTGTCTGGCCCCAAACCCCTGGTTACTGCAGTCATTTACCACCCCCCAAAACCAAACCCTGCTTTCCCCTCTGATCTGTCTGAATTTCTCACACAACTCTGCGCCATCTCTCCTTCCATTCTGCTACTTGGCGACTTCAACATTCACGTCGACTCACCTGACTCCACAACCTCTACAGAACTTCAGGATATTTTTAACATCATTCAACATGTCGAGTTTCCCACCCACAAAAAAAGCACACACACTTGACCTGGTCTGCACTGCCGGCATTACCATCAGCAATCTAACCAGCATCCGTCTCTGACCACCTGGCTATCACCTTGGACAATAACACCCCTACCCCCCATGTTAAGCAGAAACGCACCATAACATTCCGGAACACCAAGTCCATTAACCTCCCCTCGCTTTCCTCCGCCTTGGCCGCCACCGTCTATGCCTCTGTTTCTATTCCTACTGTCTCCCCTACTGCCCTGATCAACTATTATAATGATGCACTTTCCTCCTGTTTTGACATCATCGCCCCCATAAAATCAAGTCACATCCCTCACTCGCTCCGCTCCCTGGTACACCGACCAACTTCGCCACCTCAAACGGCATGGCCGTCAACTTGAACGTCTGGCCAAAAAAACTGGGCTCACTGTTCACCTGGATGCCTTTAAACTCCACCAGCAACAATATATAGATGCCCTCAACACCGCTCGCTCCTCTCACTACTCCTCCATCATCCAATCTGGCTCCAACAAGCCCAGAACGCTTTTCTCCACCATCAACAAACTCCTCAAGCCCATAGACACCATCTCTACCTCCTTCACCACCAGCAAATGCAACTCATTTCTATCTTTCTTCAATGACAAAATCACTGCAATTCACAACCAGCTGGCTGCCTCCTCCCTCCCCACTACCTCCCGCCCCAGCGCTCAACATGACCCTCCCCTACTCCCAAGCCATTCACTCTCATCCTTCAGTTTAATCAGTGAAACGGACCTCTCCTCAATAGTATACAGCATGAAAACCTCGACCTGTGCCCTTGACCCCCTCCCCTCTTCCTTAGTCAAGGCCTGCCTCCCCTCGCTCTCACCTCTCATCACCAACATCGTCAACTCCTCACTGTCCTCTGGTCTTGTACCCCCCCCACTCAAGCTCGCTGCTGTCACCCCCGCACTGAAAAAACCTGGTCTTGACCCTGACATCTCCAACCTCCCCTACCTGTCCAAAGTCCTTGAGAGAGCTGTTGGCTCACAACTCAAGTCCTACCTCAACCTTCATAACCTCTATGAACCCTTCCAGTCCGGCTTCCGTTCCAAACACAGCACAGAAACTGCCCTACTGAAAGTCACAAATGACATACTCCTCTCTGCTGACTCTGGCTTCCTCACCATCCTCATCCTCCTTGACCTTAGCGCCGCATTTGACACCATCAACCACTCCATCCTCCTCTCACGTCTCAAGCACTTCCTTTAGGCCGCAATGTGAACACTGTTTTCGTTTCAACCCGCTCCAGTCGCGCATCTACAAAATCTTTAGCTCATAAAAAAGAACGAGTCGTGCTTAGCTACCAAAAAAAAAGTTCGTCGCTCACTTTCCAGTCAATTTTTGGTGCGTCTATGTTTTATGCCGAACTAGTTTCTTCAGAGCGTAATAGGATCTTGGTCGCGAGGGCTGGCACTTTTCGACACGTGATCGCTCTACACCAATGAGGTAGCTGCTTTTTGTCAACAGAATGGCAAGATGGCGGCTCCCGTTGTTAGATTCAACGTTACCGATAAAGAGGAAAACACCCGAACATCCTCAAAAGTGGGCTAAATGGATTCTAAATAGTGCTGTATACATAGCCGCGTCCAATAAGAACAGTGAGGCAAATATACGATAATGTTATGCTTATGTTAAGTCATTTAGATCAAGTTTGACATACCTGGGAATACACCTTACTGACGATCTAACATGGACTGTGAACACCCAGCACACACTGAAGAAATCAAGGCAAAGACTGTACTTCCTACGTCAGCTGAGGTCGTTCAGAGCATCAGCACCCATCAGCTGTGTGTCCTGACAGCATCATCACTTGGTACGGGAACTGTACAGCCTGTGACTGCAGTACCGCATCATCAGAGCACCTCTCCCTATTCTGCAGGAGACCTACAAGAGAAGACTACGTACCAGGGCCCAAAGTATTGTAAAGGACTCCTAACATCCTGACCATGGACTTTTCAAAACACTGAGGTCAGGCAAACGTCTCTGCTGCTACAAGACCAGAACAGAGAGACTGAGGAGGAGCTTCTTTCCTCAAGCATTCCGTATCCTGAACACACACAATGACTACATGCTTTACGTTAGTATTTCTATGTATGTGACAAATAAACCTCCTTCCTTGTATCAATAAAAGGCAGTAATTGTACTTATACCAATGACCATTTGTTCGTTCGTTCATTCATTCTTCCACAAATGAAAACAACACTGATGAACCATAAAAACAATCTTTAAGAAAAAAATATGAAATATGATAAATAAGAAATAACAGATTAAGGACACTCAGTCCTCACTGTCAGTGTCAGGAGAGTTATCTTCCAGTTCCTCAGTTTCTTTTGTGTTGGCACAATTACAGCACTGACATAAGTCTGTGTTACACAGTCCTGCAGAAAAACAGGAACATCTTCCTATCTCACAGGCGCAGCCGCAGTGTATCACATGCAAAACACTGTCAGGGGCCGGATTTCTGGTCATCCAGGTGCAAGGTCCCATCCTCTATTTGCCAACCACATCCAGCAGGTGATGGAGCACTTATATTTGGTTTGAGACAGGACCTCATTATTGCAGCCTGGTAGTTTGCCCTTTTGCAGTGCTGATGGAGGGCATCATAGTCAAGTGGCATACATACTGGCAAAGAAGTGCAAATGTTGACTGCTCCAAGTTAAAGTTAGTATCTAATCTTTTAAAAGCCTTTAGGTACTCATCTTTCTCACATGCAACAGAAAATGTCTTTTCTTTTTCCTTTGCCATAAAAGGCACTTGTGGAGTCACACCCAGAGAATGTGTGAATTCCGATCAAGGCTGAACACACACTGGTTCCGAGAGCTGATGACACCTTGGTAATGTCAATGATACGTGTCCTGTTGCCAGTCCCTGTGAAAACATATAAACTGCATGGCAAATCTGTCTGCACACTTACAGCAATGACTGCCACATCAGTGTCAGAGCTCTTGATAATGACAGCTTTATGCTCCCGTGCAGCATGTTGTGCATGTAAAAACAACAACAGGTCTTCAACAACACGAACAGACTGTACACCCTCCTTAATAGGGATGCACGATATATGTAATTTTAGCCGATATCCGATATGCCGATATTTACAAGCTCATTTTGGCCGATTGCCGATACCGATATATACACCTCTGCTTTTTAATTATTGAAAAGTCTCTCCTGTACTAGAATTAATCTGTTATTATGATAGGGTATTGCTGTAGATACAGGACATTACAAACTTGATTTGTATCATTTTAGAAATAGACATTCACTCATGAAACTATTGAAATGATTTCAAATATGACAGATTTATTTATATTTTCACGTCACGATTTTCATACTTGAACAGTACCAACTTGAACAGCTACACTCTGGAAATGCAACTTGGCTAACTTGGCAAGCTAACGTTGGTTAACTGACTTACAGTTTAATAACATCCCTTCTAGGATTTCTAGACTAATCTATGTAAGGTTATTGCCAAGTTAGCTATATAAATTCCATATATGCAAAAGTAAGCCATGTACAGATAGCGTGGGCTCGTGACATAACGTTTCACATCCCGTCAAATGAGATCATCAACTTCGCTGGTGTCACGTAGCATGCAAGCTAACTAGCTAGTGTTGTCTAGCTAACTAGCAACTTATTAACTTCTATTAGCGCGCGACAGGTAATGTTGCAAAGCGTTGCACGCGGGTGGTCTGCATCTATGCATGCAACCTACGTTACGGCCAAGCTGTCGTCTCCTCTTCCATCTCCTGAAAAGTTTCCTGACAAATAGCATGTCAACATCCTCTGATACTGTCAAGTACGGCCACACAGCCAACGTCTTGAATTACGTTGTTGGCACTCATAGTAGCCAAAACATTTGCTTAGCGTGCGCATAATTTGAACGTCACTTTATCGGCCAGGTACATCGGCAGAAATGTTCATATCTGCAGATGCCGATAATTACGTTTTGAAGCTTTTATCTGCAGATACCGATGTCGTGCCGATATTATCGTGCATCCCTACTCCTTAACAGTCACACAGTGACATTGATTTGTAAGTGCGATGTACAAGCAGAGGTTTTTGCCCACTATTGTAAGGTCTGCATTTTTCCATGCAACATACAGGAATTCGGCAAGTGCTTCCTTATTTGTTCCTTCTGAGAGAAACTTTTTCCATTGGGTTGGGGTCCTCTGATCCGGGTCAAAGATTTGCATGCGTTGTGACCCTGCATCAGCTCTACGTGACCGTTCTAGGTTTTTGATACTGATGGGGGAAATCACGAGTCAGCCTCTTCTTCAACATATCCTGTCTGCAACACAACAAAACAGTGACAATTAAGAGTCACAGGAGTATCATGAAAAGCAGAGAGTGGTGGAGGTGGTACAAGACATTACAGGCTAGAACCTATCTGCCATACAGCACATTTAACACCAAAGATGCCCAAGAAAGGCACACAACATCACTTACCACACCACACGCACACACACACACACATCAGCTATTCTACTTGTTGCCAACTGGTACATGTCTGTGCAAACAGCAAGACTTAAAAACAGTTTCTCAGGCCTGTCACACACATGTTGTGTAAAGCTGGACTTGCACATGACAAATAATAAGACTTGAGAGAAAAATGCATTGCAGTTACCTGTAGTTTGAAGCATCAAGACCTTCATTTGCTTTCACCAGTTCAATGAAGGCCTTCCTCAGCTGGCCCATTCTCAGCACCTCTTGGTTGACAAGCAGCCTTTGGCGAATGATCCTCTCACAGAATATCTTATAGCCGACATCAAACGTGGGCTCATTCCTAGAACACATATGAATGAGAAGGAAAGAAATGAATAAGTGTTGTGATTGTGTGCACATACAACAGAATGCAGATTGAATGTTTACTTATATAATGTTAAGTTAGTAGCTCCTTGAAATGCAATATAATAAATAACTTACTGTTCTTTCTCTGGTTTTTCAGGCCTCGTCAAAAACCTGGTGTACTGATTATAACAGCCTTTGTGGTACTGCACCTCTAGAGCCACACAGTCTTTGTCTTTTATATGCAAAAGAATACTTTGGTCATCCTTCAACTCTGCAGCTTTCTGCAATTGGCCTTAACAAAACAAAAAGGATAACTCAATGAGTTCTCACACATAATTGTACCTTTCAGTCACTCAACCACAGTGTGTGTGTGTGTGTGTGTGTGTGTGTGTGTGTGTTTACCTGCTGTTAATGTTTCAGCCTTTGGCAGCGGATCCCTTTGTCGTTTGCCTGCTCGGTTGATGAACTTCTGATGAACTTCTTTTTTGGCAAATTATGCACAGGGCAGGAAGAACGGGGCCAGAGCCTGCGATTGGCAGCCCTGACCTGGATCGCAGTTTCTTTGTTGGACTCGCTCCCCTAGAAGTCGATGGAATGGCCTTGTGGTCTTCCGTCACTTCTTGTCTCTCACGTGCGAGACGTCTTTCCACCTTTGCGATGGATTTTTTGTCCGTAAATCTACGGTAGCATGTGTGATGGAAGCCAGCATCCTCGGGAATATTTTCAAACTCCACATCAACACAGTTTGAAGTTCTCAGCCATATCTCGAGACTCAGCCACGTTTGTAGGCTTGTCCTGTATGTATTCCATCGTGTAGTGGTGAAATAATGTACCTCATCGTGCTTGACTGAAGTAATATGCATAAAACAATGTTTGTTTTTTGATTTATTAAGACATTCCGGTGTATTTTCTTCGTCTTCCGTACTGCTCGATGAAGGCATGGTGGACGCCATCTTGCAACTCTGTTGACAAAAAGCAGCTACCTTATTGGTGTAGCATGATCATGTGTCGAAAAGTGCCAGCACTCGCGACCAAGATCCTATTACGCTCTGAAGAAACTAGTTCGGCATAAAACATAGACGCACCAAAAATTTACTGGAAAGTCAGCGACAAACTTTTTTTTGGTAGCTAAGCACGTCTCTTTCTTTTTTATGAACTAAATATTGTGTAGATGCACGCCTGTGGAGCGGGATTCATTTTCTAAAGGACTTTTCGTGCTTCACATTGCGGCCTACTTGGCATAACTGACACTGCCCTCTCCTGGTTCACCTCCTATCTCTCAGACCGACATCAATTAATTTCTATAAACAACTGTTAATCCTCCACCTCCCCAGTCACCCACGGTGTTCCCCAAGGTTCCGTGCTTGGTCCCCTCCTCTTCATCATTTACATCCTTCCCCTTGGACAAATCATCCGTCGCCACGGCCTCGACTTCCATAGCTACGCTGACGACACCCAACTCTACCTCTCATCTAAGACCATCACCTCAGCCACTCACACCATCTGCCTTGCTGATATTAAATCTTGGATGCAACAAAATGTTCTCAAACTCAACTGCAATAAATCTGAAATACTCATTATCGGCCCAAAACACCTCACCCACTCAGCCCAGACTTTCTCCCTCAACATTGACGGCTCCACCATCACCCCCTCCACCCAGGTCCGTAACCTTGGTATCATCTTAAATCCCACCCTCTCTTTCTTACCCCACGCCAACCACGTCACCAAAACCAATACCGCCTTCTTCCACCTCAAGAACATTGCACGCCTCCGGCCCTCTCTGTCCTTCGCCACCACCCAAACTCTGATTCATGCCCTCATAACCTCCAGACTGGATTACTGCAACAGCATTCTATATGGCTCCCCAAACACTGTCCTCAATAAACTTCAATATGTCCAAAACTCTGCCGCTCACCTCCACCCGCCGCTATGAACACATCACCCCGGTCCTCCGAAAAACCTCCACTGGCTCCCGGTCAAACACAGGATCAACTTTAAAATACTACTCATCACCTTCAAAGCCCTCAATAACCTGGCCCCTTCCTACCTCTCTGACCTCCTCCCCCTCCACGCCCCTACCCGTTGCCTCAGGTCCGCCGGCGCAAACACTCTCAAAACCATCAGGACTAAGCGCCGGACCTGGGGTGACAGGGCCTTTTCTGCTGCTGCACCCTCCCTCTGGAACGACCTCCCTCTCCCCATCCGCCTGGCTCCCAACATAGAACTATTTAAACACTCCCTCAAAACTCACCTGTTCAACCTCGCCTTCACCTGACCATCCCCTGCTCCCTCCCCTCCACTAATAGACTTAGTTGCTACTTTTCTTTTTTTATATAATGTTCTGTTTGTCTGTTTTGTCCGACCCTTTTTCTTATATTTTACTGTTGTCTTATCTTGCTTGCCCTACAATGTTAAAGCGACTTTGGGTATATAGAAAAGCGCTATACAAAATTGAATTATTATTATTATTATAGCTGATAAGAAAATTGGTGTGGGCAAGAAAAGACGTACGATTAACCAACAGGGTGGTTTTATCCTACCCCTCCTGAGTGTGGCAATACCATTCATAAGTAGCCTCATTGCATCAAGACGTGGTTAAAAGGGATGGAGTATGCTGAGAAAATGTATTTGGTTCGGCAGCAACAGCTGGATAGCTTAAAGCATAATGAAACACCACCCAATCTAAGACAGAGTGCCGAAAACTAGTTGAATACAGCTATAAAAAATGTTTTGAGTAGGACCGACATGGAGCAGCATGAAAAAGCTAAACTGTATACGGCCCTGTTGCAGAGATATTTGTCACTGGTTAAACAGGGGGCTCTCGAGACAAACACTTCAAAATTAAGTTTACCCCAAGACCCGGTAAACACGGGTCTCGTTACACCATTAATAACCCCAGTTACAAGCAGTGGGTTGGATGATGACCCCAAGATTGTAGCCATTTTAAAAAGTATACCCTTGAGATGTAAAAAGAATGCCCTGCATATATTAGAGAAAATGCTTGACTCTCAAGATACAGCGTCTTGGACTGAGTCTGGTGAGTTTGTTTTCAACAAGATGATTGTACCTGGAACACATATAATTGATTTGGTAAAAAGTGCCACAGCGCCTCAGAAGATTAGACATAGGCCTCGGGGGTGGGTTGAATTTCTGAGCGCCATGGGAAGCTTAAATATACCAATGTCCGCAGTTCCTAATAGGGAAGTTCAACAGTTGGTCGAATCTTTGAAAAGACCTGCAACACCAAATTATGTTACGCCTGGTAGAGTTTTAGCAAGAACAGAGCTTTTATCAGATGATGTAGATGTTTCGCGGTGGTTAAAGTTTTAATTATGTATTGATTGTGTTGTATAATGAAAATAAAAAACCTTTGTGAAATATATGTAAATAGGCCTATTATGTGTATTCTGTGTATAACGGTAAATGTACCAAATCACCCTGCTATATGGCATTTAGCCATATTTATGTTCATGTTTTCATCAATAAAAACCCTTAAACTGTTGTTTTTGTCTTTTTCATTGTTTTATTTGGTTAGAAAACTTTGCACCATCTTGTACATGTTGGATACAGCATAGCATATTAGAACTACATTTACAGGGTTGTAGCTTTTTCACAAATGTTGAAACCATATTATCATTTCTTAACAAATCATGAGAATATTTTGACATTACATCTACATAGTTTAGACCGTTCAACATGTTATAGATAAAGAAGACACAATGTTCGCCACATGTGATGGCTGCATAGTCTTGTACTTGTTTGAGAATTGTATGGTAGAACAGTTAGTTTAAAAAAATGTGTAGATAGATGCAGGGAACAGTGGGGAGTTTGGTTTGTTACCAAAGCTGTCGAAAAAGCAGCCGGAGCTGGCATCGGTTATGTATACAGCGAGCCAATGCTCACCAGCCAGGTCTGAGGTATGGGTGTTGATTATAACCGACACCGGTAGATGCTGTTATGGGTTGCGAGGTAGTTGATTGCATGCTAAAACCCCAAGGAAATGGCTGTTTTTGGAAAATGTTGCCATAATCGCCGATAGTTGTAGTGTATTCATGGCCTCCGTAATAATCAATTAGTACCTGTCTACGATTTGAGACCTCTATTATACTGTCAAATATGGCATAAACTATTAAATTTATAGTGCTGCGTAGCGGCTGCCTGAAACGGGTTTCTAATCTGATATTACCCGACTTAATTAATGACAGATGTTGACCACACTCTTCGTCAGGTGAGAGATTGAAGGCGTATAGGGTATAACCCTGTAAAAAATCTTCACGGTCTATCGACATGGCCCTATTTTTTAAATGTCTGCCTGTGGCTAAGGCCAACTGGTTCGCGCACAGCAGCCCCCTGTAAATACTGGGGTTGTAAAGGCTTTGCTGGATGTTGTAAGCCATCCACATACAGAGCCAGAAATTCTAAATCATAATTTTTGAAGGCAAATGGATTCTTATCATAGGCACCTGTAAATGCATCATTATCAACCATTGCTATTATGATAGATTTGGGCAGTGTCCCCAGAAAGAGATTTTCTTGATTGGCAACCCTAGTACCAGTGGGTATTGAGAAATTCTTTAGACAGACCCTTTCAACCGGGTATTTAGCTGTTGCAGAGAGTAAGGCATGCGCGTGTCCCAGTCTTACGGCTGCTGATACAGATGCACAAATAGTGACGCCGAAACCATACTAATTTTATAGTCCACATCATCAGCCCTCATTAGACAGAACTCATCCTTTGCCCGGGTCAATCTGATTCTGATATCCACATTATTCAACATCAGTTTTTCTTGAAAAAAGATATCACTGTGGATAGGCGTTAATAGTTCTACAACTCTACTGTTTGCTGTGAATGTGGCTCTCTTCCGCAGACCACTGTTAGCTCCTATGGGGTCTGCTATGTCCATATGGCCGCCTATGTCTTTGTAAAACAAACCCGCAGAGAACAGCGATTCCAGAGTCTGCCTGTCATAATTCATGAGACATTCTATGATACAGCGATATGGATAGGTATTTGACCCCTGTGAGATCAGTCGATCACCCAATGAGACGTCAACCTGTGAGAAGATTGTGGCCCCCGGATAATTCACTAACCCCACCTTGGCGCCAGCATCAATATTCGAGCCATCCGGTTTTGTGATTTTGATCCTTGTATACAAAAGTGTGTTATTCAAATCTATATAGTCATCACCATTCCCGGCAATGAAAAATTCCAGGGGCGATGTATCCGACAACGCTGTTATAGGTGATATCTCAACATAGGTCGTTTTTTCAATCGTTGTTTGTGTCATAGGTACTGTAAATAAATCTAGCTCCGACTTAGAATCAGAATCAGAATGGGATTTATTGCCAAGTAGGTTTACACCTACTTGGAATTTTTTCTGGTGTGAAGGTGCATACAGTAAACATAAAACATAAAAACATAGAAACACAATAAGTACTACACATAACATAAAATCACAAATAAGTACTACACATAAGAAAAGTACTACACATAAGAACCAAAAAACACAATATATACGATACAAATATATAAACAATGAATATAAAAAAAAGTGGAAAGTAGAGTGCAAAAAGCAAAACAGGAGTGCAATGTGCAATGTAATGTGTGTTAATGTAACACAGACTTAGGGTGTGGGGGTGGGATAAGAGTCCAGGTCAGGTGGGGGTCCCGGGCCTTGTTAATAAGGCCAACTGCAGCCGGGAAGAAGCTGGTTTTGTGGCGTGAGGTTTTGGTCCTGATGGACCGCATCCTCCTGCCGCACTCCTCAGACAATTTGTGTATTAGAGCCATAATCAGAACATATTTTTAAACTTCTTTTTCACACTCGCGCTTCTACGTTGTGCACCAGGCGTCTTCCGTTTAGTCACTGAGCGTTTCTTAGGCTTGCCCTTATTTTTTATTGTTGTCGAGACACGCCGCACTCCTGGAGGTCTTTTCGACCTGGTACGACTCATCACAAGCATGCTTGAACCATCCTGGGCTTGGTCTCCACGATGATTCACAACCCTAGATATGACATCTCCGACAATATTTTTAGCAGCAGCTTTTAGATGTGGTTTAGCAATCCCGATTCCTTTTCTCAATAGAGGCATAGCCATACGATAAACCCCCAAGACCCGCCCCATACATAGTGGTACCACCAGTAAACCCCGGCATAAAGCCACCAGCCTGGTTATGATAATAGGCTACATATCGTTGAGGGTCCGCAGATATGCTGAAGGGCTTCATTGTTTTAAAAATGATGTGTCTGTTTCACAGGTCTAAAATGCAGCTTTACAACGACCTTCCCGTACTTAAAAGGTACGTTGTAATTCTGATCCGTCTTGACTTCAATGGCTATATCGCTGATATGTCTTTTAGAGACACGTACGTAGTGTGGTTTGTCGTAGTTGATAGTGATTGTATCTTTGTTTTTACCGCTTATTTGTACACATCTTAGGAGGGGCACAAAGTGATCACCCACGATTTGGTACTCTATGATGTCAGTATATACAAATAATGCATATTCGCCACCATACAAATCAGCCACGTGATCAGCATATTTTCTACCCTTGCTAGGGGTCACGTTTGGATCGATGACCACTGCAGCGTCGAAACCTAAAATCCTATTAAGCTTCCCATAGAACACTAGCGTCATCTCCTGTCTTGCAACAATAAATATCTTGTTGACAATATCATCATAACCTAATTTTATACCAAAAGCATTTGTATGCTTGTTGATCTCATCAAGTATATCAGGGATTTTTGCGTAATACCCCGCACGCAGAATGAAGGCTGTTGACACCTTGCTTACTTTGTCAGTGAGGATTATCCTAGCATCCTCATGACTAAATGTTTCCCATGTTCGTGGATATTGAAATTCACATAACCCTACCTCCCATTGGCCTTTCATTAACAGGGCTCTAGCTAGATTAGTTCGGTACTTGGAAATTTCATTGTCACTATACACACTCTGAGATGCACGGCAGCGTTACATAAAAACCTTCGTCATCCATAGCGTCTCTGATGTCAATGAGTTAGTGTGTCCCCAGACCGTGGTTTTTAAATGTTAACCACGTCTTTTTCAGGAATCCAACTGTTAAACTTACTAGGCCAGCCCAACCATTTCACTAACACCATATGTACCGACCCCTCTTTTTTTCTTTCTGTGATAACGTAGTTTCCATTAAATGAGGATTCAATCCAGATGATCATGTTCAGTATTTAATATAAGAACTCGCAGAGGTTGTAGATAACGTACATCACTCAGGTTAGGTATCTGCTTAATCTACTGTCAATGTCTTGACCTCCAGGGTTAACTGTACCTCCTGATGGAGTGGGGTGGTATTGCAATAGTATCTATATGAACCAGATAATCACGATACCACATTCCTCCCCCCTTACGAGTAAACTACTCTGGTGAGCTTCAACATTAACTGTTACCTTAACTGCTCACTATATACTATAGACAGTAACATTCTGACAACCCATCCTGTATGCTTTAACTATCAAAATAATCTACATAAAATCATAACACTATTGACTATCTTAAAATAGTGTTCAGATGTAAACTTTTAACTGAGAAGAATAATTAGCCTATACATCAATGGCAATGTTTACAGGTGTTGTGCATTGTTTTGTTTTTTTACAAACATCAGAAAACAATAACTAGGAAGGTGGGTGGACTACCATCCTTCCAGTGAGTCCCAGAGCGCATTATTGCTCTTGCTTAAGGGAGCTCACTCCTATTTCACAAAGTCTCTCAGATGAGTTGGAGTCTTTTTTGTGCGCTCAGAGCGTCGCAGCACCGGTGGTGAGTCTGCACTCGCGTCTGGTGGATCAGCTGGAGGGTGAACCTGGGCTGTTTCAGTGGGCTCACTTCCTTCTCCTCCCACTGACGCTGGAACAGCAGAGTCTCTGGTCAAAGCCTCCGCTGCGTTCTCTGGAACCTGAAGACTCATGGGCTCCAGTATCATGTCCGGCATGGATGTCTCTGTCATCGAAGCGTGACGTTTACGGATCTGGTCCACGTGACGTCTCATGACGCGTCCATCTCCTGTCTGCACTGTGTAGGAGACAGGCCCTGTGTTCATCTCAATGACGGCTGGGACCCACCTTGGTCCGTGACCATAGTTTCGGATGTACACGTCGTCACCAGGAGAGAAGCTTCTCCATTTGCTGTGTAAGTCATGTTGTGCTTTCTGTTTGAGTTGTTTCTTTTGAATCTTTGACTTCACATCGGGCAGCAGAAGATCCAGTGTGGAACGCAGTCTCCTAGACATCAGCATTTCAGCTGGAGACAAGCCAGTTGTACTTTGGGGTGTAATCCTGTAATTGAACAGAAATCTTGCTATTTTTGTTTCCAAAGTATCTCCTTTTGTTTTCTTAATTCCTTGTTTGAACGTTTGCACGGCTCTTTCGGCTAGGCCATTTGATGCCGGGTGAAAGGGTGCAGATGTTATGTGCTGTATACCATTCTGTTTCAGGAATGATTCGAACTCTTGGCTTGTGAAGCATGTGCCATTGTCTGATACTATTGTCTGAGGCAGGCCATGTGTGCTAAAGCACTGTCTGAGTTTTTCAATGGTGACTTGGCTTGTTGCATTACTTGTTGGATACACATCAAGCCATTTTGAATGTGCATCGATAACGATAAGAAACATCCTGCCTAAGTGAGGGCCGGCATAATCAACATGCAATCTACTCCAGGGTGTCTCTGGCCACTCCCAGGGATGGAGAGGAGCTGCAGCTGGAGCCTTTCTGTTTTCCTGGCATGTGTGGCAGGACTGTACTTCTCTTTCTATGTCAGCATCCATACCTGGCCACCACATGTATGAACGTGCCAAGCCCTTCATCCTGGAGATGCCTGGGTGTGTGTAGTGTAGATGTTTTAAAAGGGTGGCCCTCCCCTTCTTTGGAACAACCACTCTCGCTCCCCAGAGCACACATCCATCTCTGGCCTTGAACATTGAAGCCACCTCTTTTGGCCAGCCATTCAAACACCACAACAGCACTTGTGATAATATTTCATCTTTCGCAGTCCACTGCTTCACTTGGGCTGTTGTGATTGGTGGGTCTTCCACCACATCCAGCATGAGGACCTGTCCTGTGTCATCCTCCTCTTCAGTGTGTGGCAGTGGTAGCCTGCTCAATGCGTCTGCGTTTGCGTGGTCTTTGCCTGGCTTGTACACCATATTGTACTCGTACGCTCTCAGAAGTATTGCCCACCGTTGCACTCTTGGTGACCCCATCTGTGGCACCGGCTTCTTTTCATGGAAAAGCGAGATCAATGGCTTGTGATCAGTGCTGATCGTGAATCTTCGTCCATAGATATACTTGTGAAATCGCTTGATTCCGAATATGATGGCTAACCCCTCCTTGTCGAGCTGTGAGTAACGCTTTCAAAGTCAAAGTCAAAGTGTTTATTGTCGCATACACCAAATTTCTTCAGCGCAGCGAAATTCTTATGACTTGGCAGCCAACATCTACGCAGTAGACGGCATACAACAGGTAACACAAATAACATATACCAGAAATAACATATAACATATAGCAAATAACATATAACAAGTAACAACAGTTTAAAATACAGAAGGGCAGTTTCCAGGGTGGGGAATATTAAATTAAATAAGATTAAAAAATGTGGGTTTATATATATATGTAGCAAGTGTATTTGTATGGGTGTGAAGTACAAGGTGATGGCGACTGTTCAGTGTTGCTGATTCAGCAGCCTAACAGCCTGGGGGTAAAAACTGTTTGTGAGTCTGGTAGTCCGTGCTCGGATGCTCCGGTAGCGTCTACCAGACGGCAGCAGTGTGAATAGACCATAGCCTGGGTGGCTGTGGTCCTTGACAATGTTCCGTGCTTTTCTCAGGCATCTACTGTTCAGTCCCCCCAGGATTTCGCGGGCCTTTTTTGTGATAGTTGCGGCCTAAAATGACTGATTTCGCGGGGGATTTTCCAACAAGTTGCGGTGAAAGTTGCGGCGTTTTTTAGGTGTTTGTTGCGATGAAATTGCGGGAGCAAGTGAAAGTTGCGATAAAAGTTGCGAATTTCCCTCTTTGTAATTATAATTGAGTTATTTGTTGAAAAATAAAGAATTAATAAAGAAACATTCTTTAAAAAAAATTTAAATATTGAGAAATGGTCCTCTAAATAACCTTACCAACATGCCAAACTAAAGATTACCAGGACTACAAAAATGTAGCATAATAGGCTGTTCTGCCTTCTGCTTATTTAGGTCAGAAAATGTATATTGCTTGAATTGTTGTTATGGAAACGAACACAGTATAGTAAAGGACTTTTACTTTGACATCATTCAAATGTTCGTCTCGTGGGAATGGCAACAACTGTTAGACAGTTATCTAGAAACATAGCTAGTTATGCTATGTTATGCTAAACACGTAGGGGGAACAGTACATAGGATTTACTTATCCACAACGAAGTGCACCTGTTGGTATTACAAAAGGACCACAAGTAAGACTGAATAAAATGTTATGAATATCTCAGCCTTCACATAAAACGAAAAAAAAAACAGCCTGTCACTGTGATCTGTTTCGTCACCTGACGTCCTGCCTGCGTTTCTGCCGTTCTCATTCTATGTTTATCAATCTGTTTTGCTATCCTTGTTGATTAATTTTATCCGTACAGGTGTTTATGTTGTTCAATTACATACAGTATATTAATTTAAAGTCGTCCAATTTCAAGTAATCCATTCTTCTACACTAGCTGCTACCTTATCTTCAATCCGAAAGTAATGTTAAATCTCCATGGCAACAGCTCTCGAGGGTTTGGGAAATAATCGGATTTATTGCTTCCTTCATTATTCACAGCAAAATAAATAATGTTCATTACATTTCATATATCTATTACCAGACTCTATGTAAAAAGGGGCCACGCACACCTTGCGGAAAATTATAAATTGAAATTGAAGCCAGATCTATTTCGGAATCTTCAGTGTGGACATGGGCTGTGTTCAATTTCCATGTCTGGTGTAGCCATTCTCATTGTTTACAACGGATTAGAACTCTGCTAGTCTCTGCACCGTGTCCACAGGGCAGAATTTCCGCCCTTGGTGTAGCGGAAGGGAGAAAGTTGTGGGAGACGACAATGATTTGTCAAATTTGCGGGAAAGTTGCGGTGATGTGTTAAAATTGCAACGTCGCGCTGAATTCGCGGGGAATCGTTGAATTTGCGTGAATTGGTGCGATCGCAACATCGCAACTTCCTGGAGGGTCTGACTGTTGTAGATGCCCTGCACGGAAGGGAGATGGCCGCCGATGATACGCTCCGCTGTCTTCACCACCCTCTGCAGGGCCTTGCGATCGGCAGCGGAGCAGCTACCATACCAGGCAGTGATGCAGCCTGAGAGGATGCTCTCAATGGTGCATCTATAAAAGTTTTTTAGTGTTTTAGAAGACATGCCAAACTTCTTGAGTCTCCTCAAGAAGTAAAGCCGCTTCTGTGCAGTTTTGACCGCCGAGTCCGCTTGCATGGACCAGGTGAGGTCATCCTTGATGTACACACCGAGGAATTTGAAGTTGGAGACTCTCTCCACTGCAGCTCCCTCGATGTGTATGGTGTTGTGACCCCCCCTCTGTAGCTTCCTGAAATCCACAGTCATCTCCTTGGTTTTGCAGATGTTTTAGAGACAGGTTGTTGTCTTGGCACCATGCTGCCAAGCCCCTTACCTCATCTCTATAGGCGGTCTCATCGTTGTTAGAGATGAGACCCAGGATGGTAGTGTCGTCTGCAAACTTCAGGATGATGTTGGAACTGTGTGTTGCCACACAGTCCTGTGTGTACAGGGAGTACAGGAGGGGACTGAGTACGCAGCCCTGGGGGGCCCCGGTACTCAGGGTCAGTGAGGAGGAGGTGTGCTTGCCCATTCTCACCACCTGGGGTCTGCTCGTCAGGAAGTCCAGGATCCAGTTGCACAGGGGTGTTTTAAGACCCAGGCTCCTGAGCTTCGGGACGAGCTTGGCAGGCACAATAGTGTTGAATGCTGAGCTGTAATCCACAAACAGCATTCTCACATATGTGTTGCCCTTTTCCAGGTGGGAGAGAGTGGTGTGTGTTGCAAGGGCGATGGCATCATCTGTTGATCTGTTTGTGCGGTACGCAAACTGAAAGGGGTCCAGGGTGTTTGGAAGGGTGGAGCAGATGTGGGTTCTGACCAGCCGCTCGAAGCACTTCATAATGGTGGAGGTCAGTGCTACGGGGCGGTAGTCATTTAGGCAGGTGATGGATGATTTCTTTGGTATGGGGATGATGGTTGCCTGCTTGAAGCAGGTGGGGACTTCAGACAGATGTAGTGAGAGGTTGAATATGGAGGTGAATACCTCCGCTAGCTGGTCGGCGCACCCCCTAAGGACGCGGCCAGGAACTCCATCGGGCCCGGATGACTTCCGAGGGTTCACCCTTTGGAGCTCTCGCCTCACGTCAGCCACATTCAGGGACAAAGTGTAGTCGTCTCGGTCCTCGGCCAGTTTTGCGGAAGGAAGGGGGTTGGTTGCCTCAAACCTTGCGTAAAAGGTGTTGAGGTCGTCAGGTAGAGAGGCGGCAGGCTGATCATCACTGCTATTTCTCCCTTTATAGCCAGTGATGTTCCGCAGGCCACCCCACATGCGTCGGGGGTCGGAGCTGAGGTAGGTGGACTCCAGCTTGTCTCTGTATTCTCTCTTTCCATCTCTGATGGCCGTCCGTAGGTCACATCTGGACTTCCCCAAAGCCTCCGGATCACCAGAGTTGTGGGCAGAGGACCGTGCTCTGAGTTTGGCACGGACATTACCATTTACCCAGGGCTTTTGGTTTGGGAAAGTCCTAACACTGACCCAGGGGACGACATCATCGATACATTTGGAGATGTATGAAGAGACAGAGTCTGTGTATTCACTGATGTCCCCATCAGCTGCATCACAAAACATCTGCCAGTCTGTTGTATCAAAGCAGTCCTGTAGAGTGCTAATGGATTCAGCACTCCAGCGTTGAACTGCCCGAAAAACCGGTTTTTCCTGTTTTAGGCGTTGCCTGTAGGTAGGGATTAGCATGATGGAGGTGTGATCCGACTTTCCAAAAGCCGGGCGGGGGAGGGGTTTGTAACTGTTCCGTATTTGCGTGTAGCAGTGGTCAAGAATCTGCTCACCCCGGGTGGGAAAGTTTATATGTTGATGGTACTTCGGTAGTACTTTCCTCATGTTAGCCCTATTGAAGTCTCCAACAACAATAGAAACTGCCTCAGGGTGAGCATCCTCAAGTCCATTTATAACTCCGTATAATTCCTCTAACGCGCACGTTTTGTCCGCCTGCGGTGGAATGTAAACTGTTGTGATGATAACAGAGCTGAATTCCCGTGGAAGGTAAAAGGGGCGAACTTTTAACGATAGCAGCTCCAGGTCTGGTGAGCAGTGTGCTGAAAGTGCAGCAACATCTGAGCCCCAGCGAGAGTTAACCATCAAGCATACCCCTCCACCCCTGCTTTTACCTGACTCGGAGGTTCTGTCCTGCCGGTAGATGGAAAAACCAGCTGGAGTGACGGCAGAGTCAGGCACCATAGGATCCAGCCAGGTCTCAGTAAAGGCTAGCACACAACAGTTTGCAATGTCCCGCTGGAAGTTAGTCCGTGCGTGTAGCTCGTCCATTTTATTGTCCAAGGATTGAACATTCGCGAGTAGAATGCTTGGCAGCGGGGGATTGCAGTATCTCGTCCGAGATCTGCACAGGATACCGGCTCGCTTGCCCCTCTTCTTTCTCCTCCGTCGGCGTATTGGTATACATACCGGTGGTAGGACAAAGGAGCCACAGCAAGCACTCCGGTGAGTTGAGAAAAACTCCGTATTGAGCGACGAACGAATTTCCAAAAGTGCTAGTCGGTCATACTGTATGAGCGACAGTGCAGTGTGTACAAAAAAACAAACAATAAAAACAGTAATAAACATAAAGCTGCGTAGTGCATGGGGAGCCATTGTCAGTGCGACCTTCCTCTACGGCGCACCTCCTCTGGAGCTTTTCAGCTGGTGTCAATGTGCGTGACATGAAGCCTATGGGCTTTTCACTTCCGTCTTCCATGATGTGTGACAGCACGGCGCCGACTCCGTACGGTGAGGCGTCGCATGCCAGCACAAGTTCTTTGTCTGCTGAATAGTGAGCCAGGACTTTTGCTGATTTCAGCAGCTGTTTAGACAAACAAAACGCATCTTCTTGTTCTTTCTTCCAAGTCCACTGAATGTCTTTTCTTAACAATCTGTGTAATGGTGCTAGGCGTGTGGCGAGATTAGGAAGGAACTTGTTATAGTAGTTTAAAAGGCCAAGATATGCTTTCAGCTCAGTCACTGTGGTTGGAGGTGGAGCTTCCTCGATGGCTGTTACCTTGCTTTGCACTGGGTGCAGGCCTTCAGCATCAATCTTGTGACCCAAGTACTCAACCTGGTCTTGCAAGAATGCACACTTGCTTCTGCGCAGTCGCAGTCCTGCCTCTTTCAGTCGTCCGAGTACCTCATCCAGCGTGCTCAGATGCTCTACAATGTCTCTTCCAGTCAGTAAAATGTCGTCAAGGTAAACAGCTACTCTGGGCAGGCCTTGTAACAAACTCTCCATTGTTCTCTGAAATATGGCTGGAGCAGATGAGACTCCGAACGGGAGCCTATTGTAGGTGAAAAGGCCTCTGTGTGTGTTTATCGTTAGGTATTTCTTGGAGTCATCCTCCATCACGATCTGCTGATAGGCGTGGCTTAAATCAAGTTTGGAGAACCGTGTCCCTCTTGCCAGTGTATTGAACAGGTCTTCTACACGAGGAATAGGGTATTGCTCTAGTGAGGAGGCGCTGTTTACTGTTAGTTTGTAATCGCCACATATTCTAATGGAGCCGTCCGGCTTCAACACAGGAACAATTGGTGCCGCCCACTCAGCGTACTTGACAGGTGTTATGATGCCCTCTTTCAGGAGCCTATCTATCTCCTCTTCTACTTTCGCCCTCATGGCATACGGAACTGAGCGGGGCCTATAGAACTTTGGACGGGCCTCCGCAGACACACGGATTGTTGCCTTCATGCCTTTTAACATGCCTAGTTCTTTTTTGAAAACATCCTCATGCTTTGACAGTACTTCCTGTAGCTCATGTGCATCTGTTTTTACATGTTTGATTTCATCCCACTTGAGCTTCAAAGCCTCCAGCCAGCCTCTACCTAACAAGCTAGGTCCAGTGCCCTTCACCACCACTAGGGGCAATGTCTTCATTTGCTGAGCATAGTTCACTTTTACTTCAGAAACTCCCACTACTTTGATTTTCTCTCCAGTGTATGACTTCAGAGACATTTTACTTTCATTTAATTTGGGGCGTTTATTTTCTTCCCACATCTCATTGAATTTCTTTTCATTCATAATGCTCACACTGCATCCTGTGTCTATTTCAAAGTTTACTTTCTTTTTATTCACTTCCATGTTGACTTCGAATGGTTTAATTCTCTGCATGGAAGTTTCTGTATTCAGGCATGCCAGTGTGAATGCTTCTTCGTCATCAGAGCTATCGTCATCATTTTGTCTCTCACACACGTTGTGTGACCTGTGTGGACGGGGTTGAGGGCGTGCGCGCCGCTCTGCTCTGTGTGCTTTGGTTTCACTGGGACGGGCATCATCTTTACTTTTATTCCTACAAGCCTTAGCGATGTGCCCTACTCTCCCACAAAAATGACACTTGGCATCTTTAAATTTACATTCGGCTGCACTGTGCCTTCCGTGACAACGATAACAATCTCTCTCTTTGTTTCTCCATTCTCCTCTTGTCTCTTTTCCCTCCGTTTTCATGCTGTTACATGCTACGGCCGCCTTTTGTAGGTCTTGGGCATTTTTACTTGCAGTTTCTGCAGCTACTGCTATCTTAAATGCTTTTTCAAACGTCAGGTCTATTTCGGAGAGCAGACGTCTTTGAATCCGGTCGTCATTCATACCGCACACAAGACGATCTCTTAACCTTTGCTCCAGTGTAGTGCCAAAGTTACAGTCATGAGCTAGTCGTCTGAGCTCCGCTACATATGCACTCACAGATTCCGTAGGCTGACGTGAACGCGAGTCAAACACATATCTCTGCACCATCTCGCTTGGTTTAGGATTGAAGTGCTCTTTCATTACTTGTGTTAACTGATCGAATGTTTTCGAAGATGGCTTATCTGGACTCACCAGGTTTCTCATGAGCTTGTACGTTGCTGGACCGACCACACTGATTAGGATAGCCCTCTGTTTCTCTCCATCATCGATCCCATTAGCTTCAAAAAACTGATCGAGAACCTCGCAGTACTCTTCCCAAGTCTGCTCTTTTGCATCAAAAGTTGACAGGGTGCCTATCATCATCGTAGTCATCTTTCCGTTTTGCTCGTTACCTCCAGTCCAATAGCACTTTGCACGTTCCTACCGTCTGCCACCTGCGGTCATCCCGACGCATCCGACTTTAATCAGGCACTTTTCTCCTCCATCCAGTATCCTCGTCGCCAATATGTGATAACGTAGTTTCCATTAAATGAGGATTCAATCCAGATGATCATGTTCAGTATTTAATATAAGAACTCGCAGAGGTTGTAGATAACGTACATCACTCAGGTTAGGTATCTGCTTAATCTACTGTCAATGTCTTGACCTCCAGGGTTAACTGTACCTCCTGATGGAGTGGGGTGGTATTGCAATAGTATCTATATGAACCAGATAATCACGATACCACACTTTCTAAAATAGATTCAATTTTAAAGGGCTTATCTCCGTCAATATGTATTTTCTGCAATTCTGCTTCATAAAATGAACCGTCTATCGTATCCCCGTCATAGTCTTTTAACCTATAGACCGGTGGTCTTCGCGGTACACATTCTGTTATGGTGAAAAATTCATGCATGAATGATTGTTCATAGCCTTTGGTGAACAATCTTCTGGCTTTCGATACCCTGACAATGTCACCTGTTTTGTATTTAAACACAATGTGGTCACTAGCATCCTTCACGCCGTACAATGTTTTTAACACCTGTGCTTCGTTTTCTCGCGATACATCTGTAGGCATCATCTTGATACTGCGATGTTTACTATTATTATATGAGGATACCAAAGCTTGTATTGTATAAACATAACGTTTAGAATTGACAGATGTTAAATACCGCCACATTCTGCTTTTAAAAGTTCTATTGAAACGTTCAACAACATTGGCTTTTAAAACACGTACCCAGGCATATTTACTGAAGACGTCTATGCATGTCATCAGGTGTTTGACGTTGTTATTCTCCTTTGAGTATATAGTCATATCCACAAGATCTGCTTGAAATTGTCTGTCTATGGCGTATACTATGACTCTGTTTCTTTTGTAATTAATCCGTGTGGCTTTATGTAGTGTGTAGGCTTCTTCACCCGCTAACCATTCTGATACTTGTCGCGCTGGTAACTTTACCCCTGTGGCATTGAAAACAGCGTTTTTCAAACGATCTTGACCACCGTAACAGCCCTCGCTTGAAGGGTCGTAGTATGCGGCTTTCAGAAGTTCTGCCATTTTAGACACCTAACAACAAATGACACAGCCTCGTATACAAGCACATGGTTTTATTAAATATCCAGAGACACCTTTTACAATAATGTGATCATCTACAATAAGTATCCAAATATTTAAAGAATTTAACACATGTATCAAAACGCTTATCTACCAGCGTATCTACCAAACTCTCTACTATTGTGTAAACATCACTCGTTTTACTTTTACTTAGATTAGTGGTACATATATCAACAACATATGTACATACAACAATAATATGACCCAACTTGAAATCACCCTGATGACCCAAGATCAGGTGTTCTAAAATTATCCGTAATGAAATATGCCATGGTCTTGTTACATTAGCACCCCTATGTACAATATCCACCCAATCAGTAGATAATGTCCTGGCTGCACACATTTGTTTTTTGAGACCAAGCAGCCGCTGTCTAGACACTGTAAAAGTTGTAGTAATATATCGTGAGTCATTAACTATAGTATTACACAACAATGCATGAAGTTCATATTTCACACGTCTCTTGACATGCTCAGCTGCCCGCTTGTTTCGATCTAGATAATTCCCCATCTTGTAGTAGTGTTCAGGTGTGCTTTTTCATGACCCACCAGGCCGCGAGTGCTGCTTCAATGCCGACCCCAGCCTGTATGCCTTTACCAGCATGTATCCATCGCTGCTTCAATAACGTCTCCAGCGGCCCCGTCGATGAAGTCATGTGGCGCGTCAATGTGGTAATCACCTGCTTCAGCCTCTGCCAACTCCCAGAGGATCATATCCACCGATCCTAGCATTCTTAGCTTGAGGGGTATGACCCCTTTCGTAGTACAGACGTGTGCCAGGACCTGCAACATAGACGTCTGGTAAAGTCTGGTTTTCACCCTTTCACTGTTGTTGGTATAGAACATCGATGGTTCTTCAAAAAGACATCGATGCTGCCGCTGGCTCGGATGATCCACATCACAGCCATTACAAACCTCCTGTAGGATTTTGTGGACAACACGATTTAACATGACAAATACACACGCTTTGATGATTTTGGGTGATAACTCTGACATTGTGATTATAGCTGTAGGCGGCATACCGTTTGACCCGCTTGCGCTGATTCCACTGTTTGCTGAGTCCGTAGCAACGCTGAAAGTACCGTCTTTGGAAGTCGCCCAACCCGTATTGGGTATGATTGGTAGTTCAAAAGTTGTAATCCACTTTCTATCCAACCTGCGGGTCATCATGATTGGGGTGTCATCAGGGGATGTGGAGCTTGAGGTCTCACCATCTGACTCGTCTTCTGAAGTCATGTATATACAATCCTGATCGATTTCGGGTGGTAGATCAGCTGGTGTAACCCTGTTTGTCAATACTGTGTTGCTCTCTGGGGTTGCGATGGTTTCGGAGGCTGTGTCTTCCATAGTATCATTGACTGTTGCGGTTCCGGAATCCATCATTGATGTTGTGAGGGCAGTAGTCGTAGAAGGCATGACAACTGCTGTAACGGCATGGATCGGTTGAGCCCCTTTTCAACGCTGGAAAAGGGGTGTGTGCGTCACTGTGGGGGGCACCCTGTAACGCTATCCACTTCATGGATATCAGAATAGCCGTACTTTAATGCCCTCGAGACGGTCTTCAAGCAGAAACCATTTGAACAAGGTATCAATATTCTTGAAAACACGGTCCCCATCCACTTTCGACACACCCAGGTCTTTCCAGATTTTAGCCCTAGACATTTTCCAGCCCTCAGCGCTATATGAGATATGCGGCATATCGTTTGTAAATTCCAGCCCTGGTGTGTCCAACTTATATAGTGTCACACATCGTTCTGTATCATCAAAAATATAGCCGCCTATGAGACCACCAGGTAATGGCCATTCATATCTCAGACTACCTGGCACTGTTAACAGAAATCTGGTCTTACAATCCTGTGGATTTGTTCTTCTTCTAGGTGCGCCAGTTATTTCAGAGTCCATACTGATAATGCTAGTCGGGGTGTTCATGGATGTATCACTATTCATTGCAGCCATTATAGTCTTTTTAGCACTGTCTCAAATGCTTTAAAGTAACATTATGCAACAATTGTACCTTAAAATAACAGCTTGAAAAAAAATGGTGCCGCTACAATGACTTTTAATATGGCGATTTGCGCCTCCGCCATTGCCATCGGGGGTCTGTGGGGAAATAACTGCGCTCTGTAGGATTCTGGGGCCGCCCGATCTGGGACGGATGTACTTCGACCTGCTTTCTGGCAGTGATTACGCAATGTCATATAGTGCCAGTCCACGCTCGCAGCTATAATGGCGAAGCAAGCGAAGTCTCATCAGTATTCATCATGGAGAACGCACCAAAGAAACAGAAGAAGACGATGTCTGATGAAGCAAAGAAGAGAAAAAGAGAGGCCGACAGAGCAAGAGATCAGACAAGGGTCACAATCAGAACAGCTTTTTCTCATTGACGAGAGCTGAAACACACATTTGGATACAAGTTCGATTCACAGCTAGCCATCTTTCTGCTGGATTAGTAAGTAGTTTGTACTGTCTCTTGCTTGATGTTTGACTGTGTTATCAAAGTTGTTGACTCGCTAGTTTGTCATACTCGAGGAAAGCACATTTCAATAGGTTTTGCTAGGCTTTAGGGTGACCAGATTTGAGTTTGTGAAAAAGAGGACAAATTCGTAGCGGGGGGAGGGTGCGGGGTCCAGCATGCTATACAGTAGTCTACCCTGCCTCCTCCCCCGCGACGAAGTGTCCTCTTTTTCACGAACTCAAATCTGGTCACCCTATTATAACACGCTTGGACATTGATGCTAGGTTTACGTTGTTGTGGCGAGATTGAATCTCCCTACATCTTTCTCTCAATCAGAAGACCCGAGACTGCTTGCTGGAATCTGGAAGTTTATTATTGTAATCATTAAGCTACAACAAGGACAGATCCATGGATTGTCTCAAAGTGTGAACGCTCTGCAGGCTCTTTTAATACCCTTATTTTAGGTGTGTCTTGTGGTTATTCTTGTATGGCTGTTTACCTGAACTACCCATCTAATATTAGCCTATATGTTTCCTCATATGAGCTCTTTTGTGAGCGTTATCCCCTCCTGAGGGTTCTGTCTCTAAGGGCGCTTGGTGGGGCCTCTGCAAAGTCAATTATCTAGTTAGTATATCTTTCTCAGCTGTTCAGCCTATGTAATGGTTAAACATAGCCTTTCATACTGCTGAATCAATCCATGTATCTCTTAGTTTAAGAAAATATCCTACAACGTCCTCTTTTTTGTCCGGGTAAAAGAGGGCGTGTCCGCCCGGGTCAAAGAGGACGTCTGGTCACCCTAGCTTAGCCGCTATCAAGACATCTCGTTAGCGATACCAGACATCTTGTTATAACACGCTTGGACATTGATGCTAGTAATAATCGAGTAGCTAGTAATAACGTCGTATACACTTCTTTGTTTGTAATTGTGATCGCTATCTGGCTAACTTGCCACCCAAGCTCCACTAGTCTCAGGATATTCCAGATATTTCCAAGGAATTTAGCGATAGTTGACTTTGTCTGTTAGCATTCCCTTACAGCCAGTTGGTCTGTGGTTCATGTTTCGTTAGCTTAGTATGCTACTTGTGTGTTACCTGACTTGAATGCCGTGATTTGTGAAAACATATATAAAGATGTAGCGGCAAACATACTGAATTGGTTCTTTCTATCAAAGGCGGTAGGGAACGTCAACTCCCAGCAAGGGACATGCACAAACACCACCGCCGCCTGTATCTAGTATTTCAGAAGAGTCCGACCGAGATGGGTATGTATCTTAGAACTGCGTTTCTAAACCAGCCATGCAGGACATTGTAAGTTGTGACTGACTTATTTATCTTTTGAATCAGGGACAAAGAATTCGCTATGCAAAGGTGTTCAACCGTTGGGCAAAGAAACCGAAGCGGTGGGTGTGCTAGAATCTAGGTGAGTTCGTCTTACAACTGCGACCGTAATGCATTGTTTTGTTGATGAATATATTTATTTAGATTCGTTTTATATTCACAGCATGCACTCCTTGAGCATTGCTGAAGAGGAGCAGCATGACTCTCTGGATGAGGAGGAGGCGAATTATATGAGGAATAGCATGTAAGTCTTGCACATGAAACCATCTTAGTTTGTGTTCTTTTGTACTTCAAGTTTATGGTGTTTGTGTGTATTTTGTAAATTATTTTTATTTACAGTATTGACATGGATGATTGCTGGGAGGATCCTAATCAGAAGGGCTTGGAAGAAGATCGGGACAGCTCTGATGAAGACTAGTCCTTTTCTTCATCTACGGTATGTTTCAGTTTCTAGTTGCATTTCAGGTTGAACTACTGCTATGTTGAAGGGTGGTTATTATAATCACAAATATTTTGGTCTTTCAGGAGAAGACAACGTTTTAGGAGAACATGATGCATTTGTTCCTTTTTGATCTTCAAATTGATTCTATGTACATATCTTGCTGCTTTGCAGTGCCCCAGCTATGACTGCCAACATCAACCAACTCCTGGAGATAAGCATGGATGAAGCCGTGCGTGATGTGGCAACACCCAATCCTCCAGGTGAGGACATACAAGAAACTCCAGAACAACAAAACGTTTCAGGTATGCCCCTATAGTTATGCAAATGCTTAGCCCCGCCCACACATTTTTTGGTTGGGAAGTTCGGTCTGGCATTACTCCATTGAGGAGAAATTATCTGCGGACAGACATTGCCGTACCAATCAAATTGTCAAGGCGGGCTTTATACGATGATGGACCGATGATCAACAGTAACGTAACCAACCACGTCACAAAAAGGCGCTTGGTTTGAATTCGTTTACAACAAACATGGCTGCCGCTGGAGAGCTGAAATGTATAGATTCGAGTCCATTTAGACATTGACAGTGCATTCATTTTGAAAGAGGAACAAAGAAACGCGATCAAGGCATTTGTCAATCGAAAAGATGTTTTTGCCTTCCTTCCTACGGGATCCGGTAAAAGTTTAATTTATCAGCTGGCCCTGGTCACATACTACATTGTTCTGATTGGTTGTAGGTAACCAATTGAGCGAAGAGGCATTTTTTCTCCTGGTTCGGTTGAAACACGCCCCATAATCACAGCCCAATGGAGCGATATCAGACTCATATTCTGACTAGAATTATGAGTATGACATCGTCAGGCTAGCAAATGCTAGTATTTGTCATAAATTTGCACATACACACAAGCACTTATGATCATATTTCTGAACTGTTTTGTCTGTCTTGTAGAACCATTACAAATACAATAATTGTAATAATAAACTCTGGCTGATTTTCCATGTTTGTTTTGTGTGCAAAATCAGCTGCTTAGAATTTAAATTGAAATGAAGCCTCATCTGATACTTTTCCTGGAGTAGTGGTGAGAAGTGTGTCACTGACTGGGCCTTTCGGGTTATGTATGTGTTTTTCAGGACAACTTCAGATTTGGAGAATTTCCAAAACCACATACTCATGTATGCAGGAAGGCGGTTTGCCTACAGCCCCCCTGTTTACAAAACCCAGACATTGCTTGCAGCAATCGATTACAACTATCACAACCACCGCATTCCTGCACGTGGCAAGGATGGACACCGAATGTAAGCTTTGCTATAACAGTAGTGTACTACCAAAAATAATTAATTAGTTCTTACCTAAACAGTTGTGGAATTGTGCAATTACTTTACTAGGTACAGACGGTACTTCAACAAGAAGTCCAAGCGCTGGAGTGTATATGTGTTGAAGGAGAGCAAAGGCTACCATTACATTCCAGACCTGCAGAAGGCCATCCTTGCTGAGAGGCTGGGAAGTGGAATGGGCCTTCCCAGAATACAGGGTCTAAGGCCTGCTTGCCGCATCCACATCTGAACTTGTCGCGGCTCAGGTTTCACGGGGAGAGGGTGGTGCCCAAAGTGAATTCTAAACTATTCCATTCTTTCATAGCTGTGTATGTAAATAATTTGAAAATAATTCAAGAGTCGTAAAAAGAAATATTTTCATTTATATGTAAATAAAAAACAATGAACATCGAACATCAAACTGTACATGTTTTTTGACATTGAACATAAATAATAGGGATGCACCGATACCAGTATCGGGTATCGGGCCGAAACTTCGTTAAAATACTCATACTCGTTTTTAAATTGCCGATACCAAGCACCGATACCACTCAACAGTATTTCACTGCATCAAACTGGTTGGGCTGTGCTGACACAAAATGTGATTTGTTGTCCTACCTGACCTACCACTCTCTGCCGGACTAGTAAGTAGTTTATTTGCTGTCTTGTGTTGCACTTGCTTGATGTTTGACTGTGTTAGGAAAGTTTGTCATAGTGTCAAAGTATTTCAGTATACAGGTTTCGCTAGATTTAGCCGCTAGCATCTCATTAGCGATTAGCAATTCCGTTCTGCTGCCTTAACGGCGATTTGGGCTCATTTTAAGATAAATGACGACGACAGGAGTAAGGCACAGTGTAAGATCTGCACTGCTACGGTGTTGAGGGGCGGAAAGGAAAGTACTTTGTTTAACACAAGCAATTTGATTAAACATCTGAAGACGCACCATAGTGCTAAGTACACAGAGTTCACTGATGCTAGTGGCGCAAGACCGAAGCAACCAATCTGATTCTTAACTGACGTCTTGCAAAAGAAAAAAACGCGCACGCACACAGAGAGAGAGAGAGAGGTAGAGAGAAAGACTTAAAGTGCCACATAGATTGTTTGTGTACTTGAGCAGGAGACTCTTTTGATCCGTTTGTAACTGAAATGTGCTCTTGTGCTAATCCAGTAATAGTTCTGTTCACTTTTTGTTAAGCAGACTGTGTTGTTAACTATGCAGCAAATTTAATTGCCTTTATCTGGTTATATTTGCATTTTGTCTAAGGTCGCGTTCACACTTGACTTCTTTTTTCAGCTGCCAGCGTCTTTTTTACATGCAACCCTATGGGAAAAGGAAAAAGAACGACGCCTTTTTAAAAAGCGGCCGCCTTTTAAAAACTTCTAAAAAAGCGCAACTCCGGACGCCTTTTTGAGTTCAATTTTCTTAACTTTTCAGAAAAGCGCTGGGTGACGTCAAGCGCCTTTTTGACAGCTGACCAATCAGGACGAGGAGAGTAGGTACCAGCATACCTTCCCTAGTAACCTACTACCTTAGTTTAAAAAAAGAAAATGGCGGACCAAACTCCGTAGTTCATCGTGTTTGTACCTAGAAGTTTTTAGTTTTACTTTTTTTTGTTTAGATTTTTAGAAAATTACCGATAAATACACACCATACAATATAAAAACAACATTATTGTAACTGAAAACTACGTGTAAGAGGATTTGCGAGGTGTCTGAGCTACCTAGCTAATGTTAGCATGCTACTAGCCGTTAGCGATTAGCAATTCCTCTGTGTTTTTGCAAAGCATCTGCCCCAACTTTCTTTTCCCGACATTTACATTTATCTTGTACATAATCCATCCCCATAAACCGGAGATTTCAAGAGTACAGAAACTCTCCTGAGCAGACAAGAGTGCCAATATGGGCTAACGAGTTGTAGCTAAAGGGCTAAACAGCCCGCTAGCTATTAGCACTCTAGCTTGCTCAGTAGAGTGCTAAGACACAGCAACTATTCACGATTGTATCAATTGTATATCTAGGTTTTCTTTGGCGACTGTTATCACATCCAACAGCACAACATATCCCGGGCATTTTGAGCTTTCTGTGGGTTGTGACTGTAAACAGCTCGTTAGCTATTAGCACTGTAGCTTGCTCAGGATAGTATAGCTTTGATAAGACACAGCAATTATTCACGATTGTATCAACGTGCTGCATTTCACTTAACAGGTCAGTCATCCCCTACATCTTTAGGAATAGAATACAATTGTATATCTGGGTTGGCGCATTCAACAGCACAACATATCCCCTAGCGTTTTGAACTTTCTGTGGGTTGTGTGACCATAGGTTGTGACCGTAATGTGTCTGTGTCGGACACAAATATGGCGGCGCTTAAACACAGTGATGTCACATGGTATCCATGAATTCTGAAGCGCTCAAAAGGAGCTGAAGGCAGCGCTTTTTTCTAAAAAAAGAAGTCAAATGTGAACGCGGCCTAATGTGATGATATTGTCTGTTTGAAGGCTTTTTTTGTGTTAAAACCAGAAAGTTTATTTTTGGCTTGGGATAGCCTTCTGTTAATTTTGTACTATAGGCTTGACATAATATGCAGAGGATAAAGTAAAAAATGCCTCCAAATTAATTGCACTTTCATGGAGAGCAAATCTAAGAAGTATCGGTATCGGTACTCGGTATCGGCAAGTACACAAATAAAAATACTCTTACTCGTATCGGTTTGTAAAAAAGTGGTATCGGTGCATCCCTAATAAATAACAAAACTATTTACATATTTACATCAAACAGCGCACCCTGAAGCCAACATATTGACCCAAGGGGTCAGGAAATGCAGTTCTTACCTTCCAAACGCAGCAGCTTGGAATAATAACCCTATTGCCTTCACCCAAGCGGCCATGCTGCCACAGTACAAATTGGCGGTATGCCGCATGTCTGTACTGTCGCTGCTCCACCCCTGGTTCCTGTTTTCGTCATCAACAGTAAACACATCGTTCCATGCAGCCCGTGCCAGCCGTAAAACGCCCGGGTCAAGAACATAAAACTGCATATGTGCCATGCTCCTAACGCAGTTTTCAGGGGCCTGGCGGCAGCAGAGCCTTTCTTGGTCTGTTGTCATCTCCCTGCAATTACTGCAGGTGCACCAATGTAAAGGTCCCCCATCCGGGACATCAGATCTTTGGGGAACTTCTAAGGTCAAGATGTCAAACATCAGGCCTGGTAGTCTGGACATCACCGTGTCCAGTAGCTCATCTTTTTGTTGGTTGGTCAGGGAACGAACCTTTGTCTAAAACATAAGCCTTGTTTTGTTATTATTTTATTTTATACTTTTGGCAACTGATAAATATTTCCATGGAGGATTGTTGACGAATAATAAAACCTGTATTTCAGCTCCCTGTCTCACGGAGATATGTAGTTTTAGTTAGGGTGACCAGACTTGAGTTTGTGAAAAGAGGACACTTCGTCGCGGGGAAGGGGGTAGGGTAGTGTATAGCAAGCCGGACCCCGCGCCCTCCCCCCGCGACGAAATGTATCAAAGGCTCAGAATGATCGTATTTAGAGGATAATTATCGTACATCTGCCAGCACTGACAAGGCTATCGACCATTGACAGTTCTCTCTACAGTCAGAGCTCGCGCAAGAAGGTGAAACGTAAACCTTGTAAGGGCGTAATAACTAGTTTGTGAAAGACCCAGATAAACACAAATATCCGACAAGGCAAAATCCCGGACGTAAAAGAGGACGTCTGGTCACCCTATTTTAGTAGATGCCAAAAGTCATCAACTTGCATGCAAGTCTCAGACTAGCATGCAAATAAGTCTCACACGCCAAGGATTTCACACGTTAGTCTTAGTCAATCACACGCAAGGTAAGCCTTAGAAGTTTACAACCTTGGAAACCTAACTTCGCTAGCTTGTAATGAATTACATGTTCCAATGTAAATTATGAATATTTAGCGTTTTGGTGTTGTCAACAATATTGTATTCGATCACACAATGTATAGGCTGAAAACGCGATCGGTATTTCATCTAAACCAGTGGTTCTCAAAGTGGGGGGCGCGCGAAAACTCACCAGGGGGGGCGCGATGTCACAGACGGAGAAAAAAAAAAAACGACCGCCGACCTGTCACTGGTTAGTGAAAGCTCCCTCAGTGGCGAAATGCAAGGGGCTGGACTGACCCAAACAAATCAAATACTGTTTTGCTCCTGATCCACCAATCAAAACGGAGTCTTATCATTTGAACGCGAGTTGCACCCAAGCTTCCGAGTATAAAAAAAAACCGCAGGCATGGTTAGCGCTCAACACTCTGCAGAGTTTGTTCAATTTCTCTTGTTTCCTCTATCATTCAGATATTCATTGCTTAATAAACAGTCTTTTTAAAGACTCACTCCTTCCTTAGTAATACCTTACTGCACTTGCAGTAGGTCTATTCGTAGCCTATTCTAAGGAGTAATTTGCTCCACAGTCTTTTGAAAAAGCTCGTAGCCCCGAGAGCTAGCCTAGCTAGCTACCTTCTTCCAACTGCAGCTAGCCCTTTTCTCCTTAACATCTACCTTTACATTTTTCGATCATCCACCGTGTTGCAACAAATAAAACACCAGCACTTGAATAATATTTTGTGCTGTCCCTGTCTACATTGTGTACAGTTCGTTTTGTTAGGAATTATTGCCTAGCACAGCCTTATCCATTATTCGTGTGCAAGTCATTCACAACCACACATACAAGAACACGACGAACTGAAATGAGAACTTTATTAACTTCACACACACTGTATCAGCAAACAAACACAACTATGGACAAGTTTCTGATTCGTAAAAGTCAGAAAGAGAAGCCTGTGGACTTCTTTAAACATAAACGTGATGGCCTCCAGCAACAACGAACCACCATCTCCAAGCAGTGTCTGGAGGCATCTTATGTAGTTGCTCATAGAATTGCTAAGCTTGGCAAACCTAATAGAATTGCCGAAACACTGATTTTGCCGGCCGCACAAGAAGTGTACAATAATGACAGGAGCTAAACTCAGCGCAATACCTATGTCAGTATCTCGCTAAATATCAGAAATCAGTTTGGGTCCTACAAAGAGGACTACCGTTAATTGGCCTGAGTTCGGGATCCATTTCCAATAGACATGAAAGAGCAGCTGAAGAGTGACAGTAGACTTAAGCATCTCCCCTCTTTCGTCATTCTGGGTAGCTTTGCGACATAGCCTTAGAAATGCTCCTCCTTTTCGCGTCGACATATTTGTGCGAGGCAGGCTTTTCAAGACTGACTGCGCTCAAAACTAAATACCGCAACCACGCACAGATCGAGGATGACCTGAGGATATGTTTGTCAAACATTGCCCCAAGATTTGAGGACCTTTGCATTGCAAAGCAGGCTCATGTCTCACATTGACAGACCTGTAGGATTTTTTTTGTAAAGATCACAAGAGGCCCATAATAATAACAGTATCCTAATGATAGCAATAATAATACTTATTATTATTATGATAATGATAATAATAATTATTATTATGATGATAATAACAATACAATAATAATTGGTCGATAATCATTAATTATAATAATATTAACATAATGATGGTGATAATAATGAATAGCCTACTGATAGGCCTACTATTACTGATAATAATAATAACAATAATAATAATAAAAAATAGTTATAATAATTGTCTGTATGGGCCTAACAATAACAATAGCCTAACCTTGACATGTCAGGCATATCAATAACAATATGCTATCTACGGTATCTATCTATCTATCTATGGTGGTGTAGTTGAGGGCGGTGGCGGCGGGCCGCGCGGGGGATGGGGGGGCCCCCCGACTACCCCTAACCAGCTTTGGGGGGGCCCAGCTTGCAAAAGTTTGAGAACCCCTGATCTAAACTAAATGTTGTCATTCTTTTAGTTATGTTAGCATTCATCTCCGATATCACAATGAATAAAACTATGCAGTCATATTTATGTAAAATCTTTGAATATTCTTACCTTATCGGTTGACATAATTTGTTGGTTTCTGACTTCGTCTGGTCATCAATACAAGTGTATGCGAGGCTGCATCTATCGTAACTGGGTATTTACGACACTGAAGTAAACGTTAAATACCTCCAAACCTTAAGGGGGAGCTCCAAGGGAAAAACTCCATTATGGGGCTTTAACTCCTAGCTTTGTAAATCTAGCATCTAGACTCTTTATACACAGGCTAAAAGAAACCCAACCCTTTTACTGGGTCGGTCTTCACGACGTCGTGTGTGTGTGTGTGTGAGCCATTTGCTCTTTTTTGATTCATCACTATCAAAGCGATTCCCACCATTATCAGATCTCAACTGGCTCTGAGGAGGGGGGAGAAAGGGGGGGATATATTTATGACCTGTCAGAGGACCTGTCCCATCACTCCAATATGACAAGCAATCTGATACCCAAACATACAACAAAGCGTACATCCATCCAATATGACACATTAATAACCCTTTTATTACCCTAATCAATCCAATTATGACATAAACCCACCTCTATACACTACTGTCGTCACATTTCGCTGTTTCATAAAATCAGGAGATCTGTATTAGCGCATTTAGGCAAAGAACACATACAGAAACACGTATACAAAAACAATACATGCGTGATTATTAACCCAGGGTGTCCGCAGGGTTTTAAAAAGTATTAAAAGGTGATAAATCAAAATTGCCAAATTTAATGCCATTAAAAGTGTTAAATGTAGTTTTAGAGGTATTTTTTTTTAAAATAGGTATTATTTTTTCAAGTGTCCTATTCTGATTGAAATTCTATCTTCTAAAAATCGCGTTAGTTCGTTTAAATGGGGGCTTTAGCAAAGCTGGGCACAAAATCAAAGATCTTCCGTATCAATCCTGAAGTCTCAACTTTGTATGTTTGATGCTGACGTCATATTCAGTGGTCGTTCGACATCTCAAACACTGCGCGCTTCAACTGGGTAACCAACTGGCTGGCTTACGTTTTTGACTTGCTTAGGCATATCTTCAACGTCCAGACAACCATCGTCGTCGTCATGGGCAAATGCAAGTTTTCTGACAGCTGGATGTAGTAGGGAATAACCGGCAGGCTTATTGTTCGGTTTGTAAAAAAAACATCAATGTCAACTGGATTGGAGCTAATGCACTTCGGTCGCATATGCAATCCACTCAACATAAAAATGGAATGCTCGGTCGGCGAGAGCAGTTCATTCTACCACTCTGCCAACTGTCTGTGCTGCTGCACCACCACCACTAGTGCCACGGTACAAGCCAACGCTAGGGCTCCAGCAACTACGTCTGACCTCCGGGTGACTATCAGGGCACCACACCAACACTGCGTGCGGTGGCTCTGGTGTTTAAACACTGCAGTTAAACACCACTCAGTGAACTCCAACGAAGGAATTTCGGAGCTGTTTAAAGAAATGTTTCCCGACTCTGACATCGCAAAGTCATTCACGTGTGGTAAAGACAAAACCGGCTACATCATCAGATTTGGATTAGCATCGTTCTTCAAAAAACAGCTTGTTGATGGCATCAACAAGGCAGGGCCATTCGTGTTGATGTTTGCTCATGAGTTCATATTAGGCCTATAGCACACCAGTTCACGTAGTGGATGCCAGTTTGTGAAGTGATATCAGCAACAATTCATATAGCAGATGCCAGTTTATAATGCATCAACAGTTCATGTAGTGAATGCCAGCCAGTGTGCTGGAACTATCTCTTCATTGCACATTTAATGTAGTTTGTTTTATTTTTATTCACGAAATGAAATAAATGTGTGCAATATGTGGTCAACATCAGTGAGTCTCTAAATCTATTATGTTGTGTATAGTGTTATATATGTAAAAATCTCCGTAAACGTTAGAAAGGTCGCCGATTAACACTTGCAACTCAGTGCCGTGATGGTTTAAAAAAAATTCAGAAGGTAATGAAAAAGGTATTACATTTAACTTAAGGATTGCTGTATATACCCTGTAACCTTACAAAGCAAATGAGTTTGTGTTGTCAAAAGTAAAGTGCTTGGAAATCAGTATTTTAAAGTTACAGCTGTATTTAAAGAGCACGAGTTCCGACAGGCCGCAAGTGTCGGCCTGCTTCCGCTGCGATATTATTCCTGCACGATTCAGGAACAATCCAGTGTGTAACCGTAATCCAAACGTTATCCACAAAAACGGAACACAATCCTCTTCTAACTCAAAAATATCAATCCATTGCCATATGTAAAACAGGAACAAAAAAGAAATATCGCCCTTCTCACCGCTTCCCGAGCTGGAAGGAATCTTCCTATTCCGGTAATCCTTAATGCTTTGGATCGGACTTGAGAATAACATCCGTGGAAATGTAAACCATAAACATAAATAAAGAAACAAAACTTGTTTGAAACCAAAATAGGCCTTTGGCTGTCTAAGTTGTCTCAGAATACTTCATACACCTTAGCTTGCCGCCACTACTCCATTCAAACACATCACCACCCCGAGAAAATCAAAACCTCCCCCTTTTGAGCGTTCACCTGCCTTCAGTCAACACAGGAGCGTCTCTATTTAAAGTGCTAGCCTCCTAATTTGAAGGCCTAGGTGGTTGCTACTCATCCCATTATTATCCTAGTCAGATGGGTCATGTTCTTTCTATTATATGGCTAGACTGGATTTATGTCCAGCATACATAGAAAAGGTACCGGAGAACCTATATCTGACTTCTCAGTACCTATATCGAGACACTCATATTGTGTGAACATCACAAGCCTACGGTCTTCAAACCTACCCAGGCGAACCGACTTATGCTCGAACATCAAACAATAAGCGTGAGATATTTTGCGAGCTGAAGGGCTCGTCATGGCCCATGCAGGAGGTATATGGGGCCCCAGACACAAGCAGGCACAAGCTACAGCCATGCTGAGAGCATCTGCATTTAAACCAACAAGGAGCGTGGAGGACTATAACAAGGCATTACCGCCATTCAGATTTTAAGATCTAATAGCAAAATGCTAATTATGTTCTCTACCATGACGTCAGAGAGCAGCAACAGCATTAAAACAGTCACACTATGCAATATAAATGGCTTCTTTTGTGACTAGTCTGTTAATTCATAATAATTATCTTGAATGCAAGAAGTAAAGCTTAGGAGTTGAATGAATTCACATCTCATGACAAAAAACAACAACATAAGACTTTTACCTCTCTTCCTCAGAAGACCAGACCTGGGGGGTATTCGTCGTAGCTCGCTAAGCGGTTTAGCGAGCTAATTTGCAGGCTAAGATAAAAAACGCCCCTCTTTTTGGTTCGTGGAAGCAACTTTTGATAGATCACCATAGTTACATATCGATTAGCACTAACCTGCTCCAGGGCAGGCTAACTTAAGTGTAGCTGAATAAGCTTGCCACACCCCCGGAAAAAGGAGGGATCCCATTGACCAAGGACTGATATTAGAGTTAGATTAGCCGAGGGAGAGAGTTATTTGCGATCGCCAAGATCCATTATTCTTGTATGAGCGCTACCGATTCAGCCGACAAGGAATCATTAATTTACAAGACCTTCTCGAGTCATTTATTGCAAACACCACAGTCGAACATTGACTGTCTTGCGCTTTTTAGCGAGTGGTACATTTTTGTAGTGTCGGTGATGCGGAGAACAAAGCACTCATAATTATATGAGTGTTATTAGTACACCATAGCATATCATTATTGTAGAAAATGATTAAGGTGGACTCATGATAAGAATAGAGAGAAATACAGACAATTTATTTTCACTGCTTCAATTTCTTGCATTTGTTATTAATACATTTAGTCATTTAACAGACGCTTTTATTCAAAGCGACTTCCAAGGAAATGTAAAACTACATTGAGGAAAGAGGTGAGGGGATTCGAACTAGCAACTGTGGGATATTTTCATATGAATAAGGAATAGATTTACCAGATACCTGTTGAATGAGTGTGAAGATTAGCTTTGGGTTACATTTCAGATGAGGTAGATATTTAAAATAAGAGGGCGTAGCTTGAAGTGACCTAAGGTTAAAATGGGTGTGGTATTATATACCATGGAAGTCTTTTTGATTTGGGTGGGGTCAGAATGGAGAGGTCAGGTTTAATTGGCTGGATTGGTCAACCAAGCAAAACATAGATGGGAGGTGCTAATTACAGGTTTAAATATGTTAGCGGGAAGGTATTTTGGCAGATCTATTTCCGGTATACATCTCTTTACTGTGGTTTAATGTACTACAGTAAATCCGTTGGAACACCACGTCCTTTGTCTTGAGTTTCTGATTGTGAAAATAGTTTTTAAGACTTAGAATTGGAAACCTCTGTACCAGTTGACACTTGCCGTCAGGTATTCATACATAGATATCACCGTATAAACATCCCAACACACCTTGCTCTCACAGCGGTGGTGGTGTTGAATTTTGCCATGATTATGGTCTTGTATTCTTCATAAGCGTTCATGTTCATCTCCTACTCGTCAGCGGAGAAAAAAAAAAGAGCCCTTTTCTTTGAGTTTAGAACCATTATATCGTTAGAAAATCATGGTTTTGGTGATCGACCTTTCCTGCCTTTTGAACTAGGACGCGCAAATGCCATGATAACTTTAGCCTGGTTGAAATTAACCACATGATTTGGATGCGGATCAGCTGTTAACGAACCGATATTTGCTGTTCTCAATCAGCTCGCTAATCTTAACGGGATAAAAGGCCAATTGATTAACTTAGCTTCAACCCTACGACGAACGGGCCCCTGAGATTAGATACTGGTCCTTCCAAAGAAAACAACAAAAACAAGGCAGAGTGAGAAGCAGTGACCACAAGAGAAAGCTCACAAACATGCAAATGATGATGCACCAATGTCCCATTCAACTAAAGCCTATCTAAACAGAATGAAAGAAACCAATAAACAAACTAACAGATGCAGAGTAAATGTAGTAGGTTGTTACGCCCCCTGGTGGCTCGGAGTAGGACGCAACATAAGGGCAACAGGTTTGGGCAAGTGAGGGTGCAGTCACACAAAAGCCAGGACACAAAAGTGACAAGAAAGTATTTATTTACAAAAAGCAACACAGGGATCAACAAGGACTGTCAGTGGCACCAAAGAAAAGAACATAACAAAACCCACCCCCCATTGACAGGTGCTTTGCACCCAAAAGTACAGTGGGTGGTGCTCACTCTAACCTAGGGTATGTAAACCCCGGAGTATCTTACCTATCCTTATTGACCCTGTGCGCACAACAAAAAGTAGTAACAAACACAAAACAAAAGTAGGCTGCTAACAACTAAAGTAATAAAGTTTAACAAAAACAAACAAACTAACAGACATACAGGCTGAGGCGTTTCGGAGCAGCTGAGGCTGGCTGCAGTGTGGGAGCGGCAGAGGCAGCACTGTGCAGCACCGCCTTGATTCCTTGACACACACGCACGCACGCAAATAAAAATTACAGGTAGTTATTTAGTTTCAGTAAAACACAGATATAAAAATAGATGCCGACCAACAATCAACTGCTGACCAACTGCTACTATTTGTTTTCATCATTTTAAACTGATGACTGAAACATCTAATTAACTCAAGAAACAAACTGCACTCTGGTTAAGTGTAGGAGGTGAGATTTGTATTGGGAAAAGTCAGAAACTCAGAACTTAAAAAGCAAATTCAAAAGTCCCATATTACCAAGTGAAAATCTTTTAGATGCTCCAAGATTGCCAGATGGTGCTGCATTACCCTTCAAAAATAAATTAAAAAAAAAAGTTAACTGTTGAGTAACTAAACAGGCCCAACTGCAGGCAAGCTAATCCAGACAGAGCCAATGACACATAAAGCCATACAAGGAAGTGGCTTACGTTTGCATACTGAGGCAAACCCACCAAAGGAAAACATTTATCCAAAATGCTACTTCAAATTAAACAAATAGCCTACTACGTAAACTGTAAGTGTTTTTCCAATTAGAAACACTACTGCTAGCAACACAATCACAACCAAACATCAACGTATTTGCTTCCATCTCTGCTCACCACTAACATGCTGTTTGCCAGAGTGTTCATCCCCAGCGATGCAGTGGTGCGCGTGGGCTTAGGGAGGGCACGGCGAGTGCCTTGGGCTTCTCAATCACAATTCATCAGTGAAGAAAAGAGGTGGGCCTAATGTACATTCTGAAAAAACATACTTTTCTCCCGTGATCAATGATGCATTCGTACACATATTGAGACTGCAAACAAAGTTACCAACAAGCGCTGGGCACATTCAGAAGTAAAGCTATTTGCGAGCATAGCCACTCATTATTTTTAGTCTCCAGAATGTCTATGGCTATATGTGAAGCCAACTACAAGGACAGTTTATGAACTGTCAAATATGGTAACGCTAGTCTCTGCAATAAATGAACGAGGCAGGGATCAGCTAGCTACTCCGGCTAGCAAGATAAGTCGATTAGCTACTAGTTTCTTAACTAGCACCCCTATTAACTAAAGGATGGTGTTGGTTCTATGAGACGAATAATGTAAAAATAACCCTAAAACTCATCTATCAAAGTTTCGTGAACAAACAGCCATTTAGGTGGGGTAATAGTAAGTCATAATTTATGATAGATCTATTTCACTTACCATGAGTTACAACAGCAAGGAATCTTTGGAACGCACTTTAAAGACTTGCAAAAACACCAATTAGGGGTGTTGAACCACTTAAATTATCTCTAGTCAGTGGTTCAACACCCCTCAACGAGTTTCCTAATTGGTGTTTTTGGTGGACTGTGATTGGCCGATGATGCATTCCTGGCACTTTGCATGCTGGTACTAACCAATCGAAAATTGTAGTGCTTATTTTTAACTCTTTAAAGTGCGTTCCAAAGATTCCTTGCTGTTGTAGCTCATGGTAAGTGAAATAGATCTATCATAAATTATGACTTACTATAATTAACTATGACTAAATATAGTGCTGCATTGTTTTCTGTTGTAACCCCGGTCTGTCGTCAATGTATATGCCATACTTGACCTACCTTTTGAACCTGACAAGCAAATGGAGCTAGTTCGCTGTCCTTGCTACTCCAAATATCTAGCTAAAACGTTAACGTCATTTCACCACCTAAATGGCTGTCTGTTCACGAAACTTTGGAAGACAGTTAGTGTTGTCAGACTGGCTAGCAGCCTGCAAGAGATCACATGCCGTATGTATTATACGTATATACTAAACCCACTCAAAGGTTATTTTCTGCAATAGTTTCCAACAGTTCCTTAAGTAGCCTACGTGCTAAAAAGACAAAAGTCTAGAGTAGTTGCAGGGTAATTGTTCTAGTTCAAGTGTTAGAAGGTAGATAGTTGATCTATTTACAGTTAACCTTAAAACTCGCTTAGGCTAATAAAGGCATCTAATAAAAGATGTCAAAGATGCACTGTAATGGGTGGACGTCGATTTTTTTTTTCCTGCAGCAGATCGAAGTAGTTTGATTAATCTGGCCTAGATTTTGTAAGTAAATCGGACATGGATTGGTTGGACTGAACAAAATGGCGTCAACCACATAGACAGGGGACGAATGCCTGTCACCAAGAAATTCTATCGTTCCACGCGCAGTTAAAGGATTTTAACTGGAGTACTCAATGTTGAAAAGATGTCTCTTAAGAATGTGTTCTCATCAACATCCCTTGCCTTGTGGAAGTGTAATGCGGTTTTGAGTTTGAAGGGGATCACCTTTGTGAGACAACAACACGTTCCTTGCACCACGGTTGCTCCCAGATTATTGAGTCACTGGAGTCGGCCTGATATCTGCAATACCAAAAGTAAGATGGTTTTCAGTTGCCTCCATCGCTATTTTGTTAACGTTACTCTTTTGTCTGTAATGTGAAGTTTAACTGCACGCCATACATTAGCAAGCTAACGTTAGATGTGCTGCATTAGTCACTGGACAGCCAACTAGTGCTAAAAAAAATGATTTTATGTAGTTAACGTTATTATCAGCAAGTAGAACATTAACAGATATGCAACGTGAATAACGAAAATGTTTTTGTCGACACCTATTCTGACACGACAAAGATGGTCTTTGGACATGATTTACGATAATGACATATTTGCTACTGACCAGCAGGGAGCATGCTTTCTTGTTTATACCAGAGACATTACAGTACCTCATTCATAGTAACTATCCTGCTGTGACCTATGTCATTCTCGAGTCGCGACTATCACATTATATTATTATTAATTTCAAAATCAAAGTTAGAAACACAGCTTGCCTTCATCTCAATCTGGTACACGCCAGGAAACTGTTTATCCATGAATAGCACTCAAATGGATGTCATTCAATGGATGTCACTTAAACATGTAGGTGATAAAAAAGATAGATTAACAATAATTATTGTTATAATTAATAAGATAATCATAAAAATAACTGTTGTTTTCTGGACATGGTATCACCATCACATTTACATTACATTTTAAATGTAGTCATTTAGCAGACGCTTTTGTCCAAAGCGACGTACAATGGACAAGCTACGAGCAAATAGAGACCTAGTGTAACAATAAATACTATTTTACATAAGAATTAGAAAAAAAGTGCAGGAATGTAACTGCTGTAAGTGCAAGTTGCATTGAACATGTGAACACATTGAACATGTGGATCGCAGTTAAAATGGGACATGCGTAGTCTTGCGGTAGTAACATTTGGTGACGTACAGTGAGAGGTTGTGTACTAACTGAGCTTGTGGAAAGGATGTGGGCACTCATTTCCTCCTGCACATGCTGTTCTTACACTGGGGCCTAACTAGACTGAAGGCCTCTTTAAGGAGGCCAAACTAAATTAATACTAGTAGACAACTAAAATATATTTATGTACTAGCTTAAATATCATTGTAACCTGTAACAGACTTTATTCAAGACCAGGTTAAATGTATAAGACGTCACACAAAGTCAAAGTGGATATTATAAATGTGAAGACAAGAGGTTGCTCATTCAGGGGATGTTTTTACTGTCTCAAACATTACATGTACAAGAGTTTGAGACAAAAGGTTAATATCACTACTTTTTTGTTCATGTGTCCATGTTACCGTTTTTAATTTTGTGTTTATCAGGTAATGAAAACATTGGCATCCAGCCAAAGAGACAATATGCCAGAGCTGCAAGAAAAAAACAAGGTACAGTGGGCGAAAATCATGCTCAACTCATTCATAACTGTTCTGTTTGACATTTCTGTTTAACTTCAAATATTTTTTTGTATCACAACTCTACCCTCCCCCTCAATAGAGATCCCAAGCCAGTTGAGTGACCTGCCTCCCTCCATGCTCAAACTAGACTACACTTCGGTTCCTCTTGCACAAACGTAGGTGGTTCCTGTCACACAGAGTTTACTTCAGTTTCCTGATTAAGTCAGATGAGTGTCTGTGAGCTGAAATGTCGAAATCACTTCCTGTGTATGAGGGAGGGGGTTCATACTTGGTTGCCCCATATTTTCTTTCTCATCTGCTGCAAATCTGTAAAGTGATGATGTGGTATTTAAACTCAATGTTGACCTCTTTTCTCAGGACTGATGATATTGTGAAGAGACTTCTTTCCTTGGAACTGGCGAGTCATGTATGTGACAGTAAATAACCCTCTCTACTCACCATCTTTTAAGCCCTTTCTGAGTGTGTAAAATAGTTTGAAGTTTGATATCAGTACATGACTAACTAAGTCTATTGCCTTTTATCAGAGTGAGAAACTGCAAGTTAAGCTGGAAGAGCTTATAGCTAAGGTTCAAAGGGATAAAGATGACCGCACATCTACTGAAGTCAAGGGTAGGTCTCCACTCATCAGATCCATGGCCAAAATATTTCATGTCACTGCTCTTCTCTTTCACATACATTGCAGTATACAAGCATAACCCAGGACTTTGGATGTATCTTTGAAAAAAGTCACACCCAAATTGATTTTGGGATATGTATCTAAATCAAATAATGTATTGAGCCTCACTGAGGTTAGACATTAATGCCTGACTAATGGTCTTCATGCTCTATATGCATTGCAGTGGCCATATTGACTGCTCGCATCCGCAACTTTCAAGAACACTTGCTCAAGCATCCAAAGGTATGACGTACATTATAATGTATATCCTTTCAATCTGAGGTGTATACCAATTGCTCTATTATTGTTTTGTTATAAACAATATGTAGTGTTGCTGCACAGTACATATATTTATGCTCAGTAACATTATATGAAGCTGATCAACATGAACAATGATTAACATCAATATGATAATTCCTCACTGACAGAGCTATCCTAAAGAAATCAAGCAGTCATCTATATTTTTATGGGCCTGTTACGAAATAAAACACGCTTGGGACTAATGTTATGTTTTGGAAAGTGCACTTCTTGCAAAACTTTGATGTCTCTTGATCTAGCACAAGCCATTGTCATTGACTCTTGTTGTGTTAGGACAAAGCCAACAAGAGGAGGATGTTGATGAGCATCGACCGGCGGAAGAAGAAGTTGAAGTTCCTGAGGAGGACGCGCTACGAAGCGTTTGAGCACGTCTGCCAGCAGCTTGGCATCACCTACACGTTCCCTCCCGAGTACTACAGGCACGCTACGCGACGCTGGCAAGCCAAGAAAGCCCTCTGCATCAAGGTAACTGACACTGATTCATGTCTTTCTGGGAAAGACTCTTGCACTGTCTGTAATGAAACCTTGAATGACTGGATGTGTCATCTGCACAAACAAATTTGCTTTAAAGCATCTGTGGTTGCAGTGATGCAGATGCCTTGCTTATGGTGTACCACAGTTATCCCACAGGTGTCTGTGTCTCTTCCTTTCAGGTCTTCAAAGAGCTGCAGAAACAGAAAGCAGCACAGAAGGCTAAAGGCAAACAGGCGGTGAAGCCGCCCAGTCCTGAAACAGCTGGGCCCACTTCAGCAGAAACCCAAGGGCCTGCTGCACAGGAACACTAGGGTCAAACAAAATGGCCTGTTCCACGGGGACCGTTTTTGAAGTGTAAACTAGCCTGTTCAATGGTCACATTCAGTTCCTCAGTCTTGCAGATCCACCGAAACTTTGTCTAGACTTTAGACAATAGGAATTGCATCCCTGGTTTTATGTTTGACCTGTGACCAGGGTCAGTGATTTATTTCATGATTGCTTTAAATAAAAGATCACATATAAATCTGCTTTGTGCATTTTTCTTGTTTGTTTTCATGACATCATAAAAGACAACTTGCATTTCTACTCTCGCAACCACTGTACTAATGTGTTGCCTACACTAGTCCTGCACTGGAATCCCTGCAGAGCTGTAACTCAAGGACATGAATATACTACTTCAACATGTTCAGATTTTAGTTAGTTCTGGAATGAATTTGATGACTATGGAATGCTGTCCCGCTATATTCGAGTGAGTCCGACTTGAGGCGGAAACCTCGGTGCTGCCTTTTACAATTTTATTTGGCGTGTTGTGATGTGACTATATTCTCCCACTCATTTGCACACTTGATGCGCCTACGATTCTGTTATGTGATGGGATGAGGTTGTAAAAGCAGAACAGGCGATTAAGTTGTAACAAAGTTTCGGAAGTGCCCTTCAGGGCTGCAGTGGTGCCATACGAGTGCGAGTACTGGGACGTTCATGTGAAGCCAAACCGGACAAAAAGCCAGGCGAAATTGAAGTGTGCGCCAGAAAGTTACCGTACGAGAGAGGTCGAAGGATCATGTTATGGTTGTGATTCCTAGGATTAGCATTGATATTTTCATTAACTGTATAAAGAAGAGCTAGTCACGCAGTTCTTGTGAAGGGTGGATCAGCTGAACCTTACACATGAAGTGCCTGTTTAGTCGTTTGATACAATGTAATGATTTGCAGCAGGAAAACTTGCAAGGTAACTACTTAAGGTCTGCAAAACCTTGCAAATACCAACAGCAACACAATTGGGACTGATAAACTTGCTAGCTTGGAAGTGGTGTCATGACTATGTCTGCTGTGAAATATTTTGTTGTATTTTAGCGTTGCGTGGTCCACAGAGTTAGATAGAGCATAGCCTGGGCAGATAGTGGGAACTCCAGATGTGTTTAGATCCTTCACAAGTATATACGATCAAAATGAATTTCAAGATGATGGCTAAAAACAGTCAAAAACAGCTCATGAAAATGTTGGCTACCTTGAAAAGTGGCAAATTGTTGCATACTGTTGCTTTTACATTCAATGATGAATTATTAGTACAAATAAATATTCTTATATCTCATACAGGCAGGGACACGCCTCTTCAGAAAGGTTGTAGACATGTGTTCTGTTCATTTCTGATGAAGCAGAAACTGAATAAGAGTATGCGCATGCTCTTAGATTGCACGCAGTAAACCACGCAGTGTGAGTGCAAGTAGGCCTACTACCACCAGTGTAAAATAACAGGCTCTTCCTTGGCCCTGCCCACCCCTCCACCAAGTTACACAAGTAATCAACTTGTTCGTTTTTGTGTAATGCTGCAAAAAGACAATCAGAAAGTTGACTTACACAGAAATGCATTACATTTGCATTCAATTAATTTACTTAATCAAATCAATCCAACTGCTGTTTGGTTGATATTATTTGGAATGCACAATAAAAGAATATAAAAGACTATTTTCAGAAATAAAATCAGTTGGAGCTTTATAATGATAACCGGTGAAGTACATTTGCTGTAGTTGTAGGGTGCCCTACTCTGATTAAGAATTAATATCATGCGTTGAGCTGTGGACGTTTTTTTGCACAATTTTGATGCAATCTGCGTCTGTGACTTAGGTAGGTGTTCATCGGAAATGTTGCAGCTGCAATACGTAGTAGTGTCACTTCCTTTTCCACTTTGAGATACAGCTCACCAGCATCAGAACACCACAAGAGGTAAGTCAGACGGCATTTCCTTTTCTTTTGCTCCTCGGTTGTATTTCAAACTATATTCTTTTAAAACACCCTAATATCCACTAATATCAAAGTTATGGTTAGATGACCCTTTGTTTATAGATTTTAACATGTACGCGACATTGGTACAGTAAGATGTGAACTGTTAGATACACGTGATATAGCTGCACATGAAGGATGGCAGACTTCACATTTTGCACAACAAATTAGAGCAAGCGGAAGCCTATTATTGTGTTAACCTACTTTTTTTATACGTTCAAGTATATTTTTGAATGTTAAATGAAAGTGAATGTAGCCTATCATATCACTAGACCAAGACTAGTTACACATATACATTGATTGTATGCTCTGCAGTGTGTGCAGGGTGGGGGGCACTGGGTCAGGTCTTTAAGATAAAAAAAACACCTCTTCCCATTGTCCAGGCTTGTTCCACCATAAAACACTTGGTTTTACTGCCATGTCCAACCCTGTGGTCACCCAACAGCCAGGAGCAGGGCCATACGGCACCAATGTACAGACTGGAGATTGGAGCTCTGGTCTGTGCTCTTGCTGCAGCGACCTGCTCGTCTGTAAGTAGTTTACTGACATCACTGTTTTCACACCTTTTGCTACCAGCAACACTTTGCAAGAAGCACAGCAGTTGAGGGCTGACCCATATGTATTTATATGTGAGAACATTTCACACCAAATACACCCCTTTATAATTACTTTAGAATAGTATCTTTTTTAATGTTGTTTGTTAGGGTCAGGGTTAGTAAGTATCTTGTAAGCATCTCGGTTCTCATTTACATTTTTACATTACATGATCTCAAACCTACAAATACCAACTGCAAACACGTCTACTGACAACTGCTGTGGCTGGTTGTAAAACCTCTCAGATAAAATGCTCATTCATGTATAGAAATACACTCTAACACTTGGTAATCTGGATGGTTTAAAATGTTTGACAACACACTCTGTAATCTGATACTGAATTGTGTCTGATTGCATGGGTTTCCACCTTAGGCGCCTTGGGTTGTTTCTGTCCATGTGCATTGGCATGTTATGCTACAAACAAATATGGAGAGAATCCCTGTTTAGCATGTGTACCTGGAGGAATGACTTCGATGAGGACCCACATGAGGCTGACATATGGCATTCAGGTACGTCCTTTTATCAAACCAAGGGTGTCATAAAATAAAAAAAGGGTATAATTAAATGAAACCAATAGGCAACATCTCAACTGGTTGAGTACACAAGTTAAAAACCCTCATTCCTATCGTACTAACCAGTCATTCATTATATCTTAGTGTTACTCAGGTATGATGTTGGTGCATAGACATATCACAGATAAGGCATTAAAATGATCTTGTGATCAGTCAAGCGTCCGTATGACTGGCCTCAAGGGACAGTGTGTGAGTGAAGTGGATATGAAACTATCAAGAGCTCAGAGTTTCAAACACACTTCTTGTGCAACACTGGAAGAGACATGCGTTGTGATGACTCACCTCTCTTTGAGGAAATAGCAGCAGATTCTGCTGAGGCGTGCCACTGATTTCCTTAGACAATTTTTACATTATACCTGGACTATTTGCAGATGAGGGTATACCTCAGGTACCTAAAGTGAGGGTGTACAGCCAATATGTAACTCACGTGAAAATTTCTTATGCTCTTTCAGGGAACACTGTGCAATGACGCTTTGATGACGACCTTCTGTGGATGGTGTGAGATATGTAGGATGGCCAGAGAGATTCGCTTCAGAAATGGAGAAATTTCATGACAGACACACTCTTGCAGCAACACTGGTCTATTACATTTTGCAACATGATAATTATACATCTATTTCAATTTCACTGTTGGCCTCTCTCACATATGCACACACTCTCTTTTTGTTTGTCTCAGACACTCACACTTATGTCTTGTATCCTTTGTTATTTCTTGAAGACCCCCATTTTTCTATATTACATTTTACATTAAATAATAAAAGAAAAATATTAAAACATCCTGTCGTAGGCTGTCCTAAGCATTTCCCACCTCATACTGATCCCTCACAACAGGCATTAAGCAGAGCTGGTGGTCAAAGTCAAACTCTTGTAAACACCGGCAGCTCTTCTAGTAAGGCCTACGATGATTGGTTCTTGCTCGTCGTGACCTGGCAACCAAGTGGAAGCTTTCAGACGCTCTATCCCAAACAGCAAAAGAATCCAGGATCTGCCTGCTTTGTTGCCGCAGACAAGTTCTTAGTATAAATTATCAAACCGAACCGGTGCTCAAGCGTGACTATTCAACATGTCTTCGAGAACACTACCTCTCCTCTTCATTAATCTCGGTGGAGAAATGCTTTACATCCTGGATCAACGCCTACGAGCTCAGAATATCCCAGCCGACAAAGCCAAGAAAGGTAACGTGACATTACCTAGCTAGCTAGCCATGTAATTAGCAAGCAGCTTGCAAGCTAACTGTAGAAGGAGGTTTAAACCGGACATTGAAATACACCAGTCTCTGCATTAACATTACAACATGAAACATAAGTCATTGCAACAGGTTATCAGAAACACATTGTACTCAAAGATGTATTGCTTTGCACGTTAGTGGAAATGATTCATCGCTAATCATCCTAAACGTTAAAGCTACTGTTACGTGGCGGGAGTCAGGGCCAAATGGAAGCTTTACATCAATTTCTTGACCACGTCTCAAGGCCTGTCACTTGATCTTTGACAGATGCGTTCTGTCAGGCATTAGCAGATTTTTACTAGTGAGTTAACAATTAACATGATGTATGCCATCGCTACGAGCCAGTAATGTCTTCTTGTCTGTCTTAGGATAACTAACTTACCCAACTGTCTGCTAAAGTGAACATATTTTTCAACGAGGAAGCAAAACATTTTCAGATAGCGCATGGATGTAACGCGTGGTGTTTATGTAGGTGCTAAATATTGACATCCATGCAACGTTGTTTTTGCCACAGTGCAATTAACCGAGTGTAATGTATAGCTTGATTTTGAAGTTAATTCTGGTCAGGAAATGGTACGAAGATCCAGTCTTTGACTTGACTCTTGAACTTTGTGAATTGTTTACATTTAAATGGTATTATTTATTTTTTACTTAGTAGCTGAATGGATAGAGGAGGACATGAGACAAGGTAAACAGTGGTAAACTGTGATAGCCTTATATCCTTGCTTTGCCAATGGTAGGCTATTGCTGTATAGAGATGGGTACATATGCTATTCGCTGCTCTTTCTCGCTGGGTGTTAGGTTAACAGAAAAAAAGGATTAATGGTTTGGGGTCTTGCTTGCTCTAGTTGGCTAGCTCGATACAACTCATTTTCATTCAATTTTGTTTATATAGCGCCAGCACAATAAAGTTGTCTAGGTGCTATGCTGCAAACAAACATGTGTCCATCACACACCCAATGTAGGCAGGCTTATACTCACAAGAGGTATCAGAGCCTACCAAATGTGCACCATCATTGCAAAACCTGTGTTGGGCCTGGGCTCAATGTGACAAGCCTGGGAATAGGCTCTGTAAGACTGATGCTTCACTGGCCTGCCTGACCGAGTGCTTTATTTCAATGCAAAAGGTAGGCCATTCCCCTGCTGCTAATTTCAACTATTTCCAAACATCCACATGGTTGTCCAAACCTCCTGATGACCCTCCATCCCAAATTCTGGTGTGTGTTCTCATGGCTAAACTGTATCCTCTGTGTCCTGTGATGTGCCAGTCATGAATGACATCATCACTACCATGTTCAATAAGAAGTTCCTGGAGGAGCTGTTCAAACCACAGGAGCTGTACTCCAAGAAGGCCTTGAGAACTGTGTTCGACCGACTGGCCCATGCCTCAATCATGAGGCTCAACCAGGCCAGCATGGACAAGGTATAACAATGTCTGTATGTGAATGGTGGTACTGTGGCTAATTCCAAAGGAAACACAAGGTTATGAAAAGGTTATAAGGACCCCCCCCCCCCAAAATAAATGTCACATGCTATTTAGAATAAATGCCATAGAAATAGACAATACACATTTTCTACGTGATTGTCTTTGATCGGCTGGTTATTTAGCTTAGCTTACATTATGCCAAATAGCACCCTCTGGTGTGTGGTTATGTTGAGTTATGGTAGTATTTCATTATTGTAAGTTACAGTAAGTGCTTTTTGAAGCCAGAGCAATCGTAGTAAACAGAAAATCAGGTCTGCCGAGAATTAACCATAAACTGCCTCCGGTGGTTTCACTTTTGACTGAGTGTATGCTGTCCATTGTTTTTACAGTCATTGGTTCTACAACTGCAAGTCCTTGTCCCAAAAAAGTCACCATTATCTGTTATCCTTGTGCTTCTGTTCTCCCAGCTCTACGACCTGATGACCATGGCTTTCAAGTATCAAGTCCTGTTGTGCCCGCGGCCAAAGGACATTCTACTGGTCTCCTTCAACCACATGGACGCCATCAAAGACTTTGTGAGAGACACACCCAGCATCCTCAGCCAGGTGGATGAGACGTATAGGCAGCTCATAGAGGTAGGTCACATTCACTGGCAGTATCTACTTGAACGCCTCTGACATAGTGACCAGGTTTGTAAATGAACGGACAGGCTCATTTTTCAATGCAGTTACATTTTCTAGTAACAGTTTTGAGTTTGTGGTGTGTAACAGCAGAATCCAAATAAGACGATTGTGTAGATTATACAGTAGGAATCACATGGAATGCATTCTTGCGTGTGTTAACAGATATATACACCACTGTCTGCTGGGGAGTTTCAGCTGATCAGGCAAACACTTCTCATATTTTTCCAAGACATGCACATACGGGTGAGTCAGGTTCTTCTCTCTGTGTGAGCTGGGTAGGTTAAGGGTGAAGTTTATCTGAAATAAAGTTGTGAAAATGGGACGTTCCTGGAACGAGTTTAGTTGGGAAACCGCTTAGTTGTGAAACAAACCAATAACTCTTGTTATTTTGTATTGATTTTTTTTTTTTTCATTGGTTCAAGGTATCCATATTCCTGAAAGACAAAGTGCAGAATTCCAATGGACGCTTCGTGCTTCCCACATCTGGTCCACTGCCATGTGGGACACAGGTTCCTGGACAGATCAGGTGTGACGACACACCACTAGCTAACACAGCTGTGTTTTATTCATTGTTGTTGTTCCTGTTCTGAATTAAATGAAAACTTTCTAAATTGCCATTTTGTTATTGTTTGCATTGTTTTGAAGCTTGAGGGCTTGATTAATACCCAGTGCTTAGTTGACTGGGTCTGATCTGGCTTTAACTGGTTGGCTCTTCCAGCCTTGGCTGCACTCTCCACTCTTCCTGATGTCTTTCATGTTTTCTCCTGTAGACGTGTAGTTCAGTTGGACGGGCGCTTTTGCAGTTAATTGCATTAGCGAAGAGACTGTTGGATGTGACAGCCATCTAATTTTAGCTGGGTCTACTTTTAGCACAGCTCTAATTGTGGAAGGATTTTGTGTAGCCATGCTGAAATGGCTTGAAACATGTATCATGTTCCACGGAGCAATTGCTCATGTTATGAGCATTAGAGTTTGCGGTCTGAAAATGTAAAGATAGCACTTAAGTTGTCATGTGGATTTTAAGTTTGAATAGTGTTACCCCCAGAGTGAAGAAAAAAATATGTGTTGCCACACATCAGACTTACTGTGTAAAGAAAGTGCATTTCATGTTGAGATATGCTTTGGTTTACAAAGCAGGTTAATTGTATGTAAGTTGTGAGTTGTGATGTTATAATGATGTGTGTGTGTGTGTATGTTTGTCTTTCTCTGTGTGCCTGCCTGCTCTCTTGATGTTTCAGGCAGTTCAGTTGTTCGGGCGAGGAGGTTAAGAGGCTGCAGTTCTCCATTGGTGGGAACTACACCAGTGCTCCCCGTGAGGGTTCGTTTGAAATGTTTGGCGAGAGGGTAATCAAGTTGGGCACAAACATGTAAGACTCACTTACTGCTCCACACGTTTCATTAAACATGGTTGACAGGGTTGTCGTCATCATAAACGATGTCAACAATGCTAATGCACTGACCAATTTGTGAAATTATTTATGCGTGATTAGAGGTTTGAGTGTGTCCACACTGCCCTTAGGTATAGCGTGAGTCGTCCAGTGGAGACCCACATGTCTGGAACATCGAAGAATTCAGCACAGCACACTAAGGTGAAATGCGTTTGTGTTTGAGCCAAATCTGGCCCCCACCTCCAGTCTAAATGGTTGCCATTCATGAAATACGTTTTGTGCACAAATTGTGTTTATTTTAATTATTTCAAACAAATGTATTCAATGCATTTTAGGTCAATACTGCACCCAATCCTCTTGCAAAAGAAGAACTGAACCTGCTTGCAAGGCTTATGGGGGGCATGGAGATGGAGAGACCTGCTAACACTGACTCAGGGTTCCGTGTGAACCTCTTTGCCACAGATGAGGAAGAGGAGTGAGTTTTTTAATCTTGACATCTAATCTGCTGTCACAGTGGTCCTCCATGAACTTAGTGCTATAATTAGGAGAACACGTCCACTAAAATCAGCTGTGTGAATGTCATCATAGAGCTTATACTCATGCCTCTTGTTTTTCTTCTCGACCTCAGAGAAGCTTTGATATCAAGACCAGAAGAGCTCTCATATGAAGTTATAAATATTCAAGCAACCAAGGTAAGATAAAGTAATATGCCACCTATTGGCCACCAATACGCCAATTACACTGATATAAAACAGGATTTTACTGTGCAGAACACGTTTCATCTCTAGTAGATAAAAAACAGACCATGTGAAGTAGAATTTTCTGCAGTTACTTTGGAGACACGTTTAGATGTTTTCTTCTAAACAACATAATCAGTCTTATTGGCTGGTGAATCTTAGATGTATTAAGCTAACAGGATGACCACAAGTGTAATCTCTGGCACTACTCTCTGTTTACCATTGGCCATGTTCCATGTGTTTCAGGACAAGCAGACCAATGCTGAGCTTGCCAAGATCATGGGAGAGTTTGGCGAGTCTGGAGATCCCGCCCCTACTGCTAGCAACAAAGGGGATGACCTGTTGGCTATGATGGACGGTCTGTGACGCATTGCCGGCTTGTGGCAGCCTTTGAGGCTAAACAGGTTAGACGCCTACAGGGTGTCATGCTGTGGACAAGGGATGGAGTAGACCAAACGCCTTGCCTCACAGTCAATGTGGACCTGTGTGTGTGTGTCTGATATGGGACAAAACCTCCATTGTGTGTGTTTTTAGAGTGGGAGTTTGATGTGAGGAAGACTCAGGTTCTGGCTGATCAGGGTATTTTGGGTCATCAAAAATCTGCTGCAATAGTTTACAGTCCAGGCAGAGGGCAAAATGTTTGCTTCAATGTGTGTGTGTGTGGCTGTGACTAGAACCAGCTCAGAGCATTTATTGGTGTAACCGTGCTTCATGTTCCCAAAGCTATGATTTTGCTTTTCATGAACAACAGGTGGCACACTGTGTTTCATCAACACCAGGCGACACACACTAGACCCAAAATCTTAATTATGCGTTACTGTGCCGTACCACCAGGGGGCATAACATATCCATAGTCATTTAACAATGATGGATCATGTTTAATTAAGTACTGTTGTGCTAACTGTAGTAACTTAAGTATTGTTGTAACCAGTGCAACAACTTAATATGGTCAGGCCACAGAGTCACACAGTTTCTATCTTTGCTATCAGGCTAACACTTCTAAACACTATCAGAATCCTCTTGTTTCAATTACTCTCAGCCTCAGCTGTTAACATAGTGTGGCTCATTCTCATGGCAGTTGTTTGGAAGGTTTTGAGCATGTTGATCTAGCACCTGCTGTAAAAGCCCAGGCATTTGTAAATGAGTTGCGCTAACCTGAAGTGATTAGCTTATCTGCTCAGAAGAGTAAAGGAGGGAAACCTAAGTGCACTTGTCATTTTGTTTGAAATTTGTATCCAAAAATAATTGTGTGAACTGAATGTCATTGTCAGTTGGTTACAAAGCTCTAAATGTACAGGAAAATATTAGAAATGTCTAGTCCATGGTTTAAAACATCTTATTGATTCACCATTGCAGTGAATTTAATTAGTAATCATGGTAGGTTGGTAGAATATGGCCAACAAACTATTTTGTAAATACATTTTTGAAATTATTGTGGCTATTTATTCAAATATTTAATTATGTCTGTTTTTCTTATTCTTTCTGTAAATTAGGCCATATGTTTATTAAAACAAGATTATTTTTGCTTTCTTTTTTCATTAATTTTTTCTAATGTAGTTTGAATAAAAAATATTTTAACTCAGCTGTTGTGGAATCCCATGTTTTTTTAAAAGTGCAAGCTCACCTCTACTTATCACTAAGTGGTTACCTCTGACAGGGGAAATGTAAAATCTTGAGTGAGGCAACCTAAATGGAACATCTTGATCATGCTGATTTTACGTGAAAAAAAGCTTGTCTTCTGAGTGGTTCATTTCCCATAACTGACTGTACTGTACTGTGACCGATAAACTAGGAGACTACGGAGTCTTTGTCACCATGTCCCACCACCCACTCCCACAACTGCCTCCCACACAGCCATGTTTGGCAGTTGACTAACTGTTTCAGACTAGCAATATTGAAAGACTTGTATTCATTTGAGAAGTTGTGGGAGAGGATACCCACATCTGTACCTTTGTGAAATGCTTGATCTCATGCTAGAGTAGCTCTAACTCTCCTAACAAACGTTCACATTGATGCCTGTGGTTGTTGTTTTTGTGTGTGTTTTTTTTTTTTTTTTTAAAGATAAGACTACCTTCCACATCATTTTAGCCAAAGACAAGCATGGCTGTTGAAGAATGTTCCAAGTATGGAAATATCACATACCACAGTTCTGTTTTTTTTGGAGTCCTGTTACCAGGTCAAAAGGTCAACTTATGGGTTGCACATGTTCAGATCTGACATGCTGTGAGTCAAAAGTATGCATTCAAAGCATGAAAGTCTACATTAAAAACAGTATCGATAAAATACACTTGTTGAGTGGACTGTATAGTTTTCAGTTGGTATGTAGATGGGGTGAGATTAGCTTAGATCATCAAATAATGTGTCCTTGACTACACAGGAAAATGTGATGACTTTCCCAACATTAAGTCTGGTTCCTTTTGTTGCTTGATCTATCTCTCATTCACTCATAAAACTGACATTATGGCTTGCTATCAAGATCCCCATAGCAACAGCATGCTTGTTTGCAATAGATGTAACAAATGGACATCAACTCAAAAAGAAAATATGAGAGTCTGGGCATGTCTCTGTCCAGCCTCTCGCTCCACCCACAAACGCACATCCATATATACACAAACACACACCTAGAATCCCCAAAATACCACTGTACAAACATGCTGAGGCATTGCTCTGAGTGAACATTGGGGTGGGATGTCTCTGCACAGAGAGGGATTCTCGACACTCATCCAGCTCAGGACTAATCTGGGGAATCACCAGACAACAGCCGCTATCTCAATCCCTAAAGGCATGACACCCAGGAATGCACAACAAACACACAAACAACTAGCCCAGCCTATCAGCAGACGGCAGTTTATACGGTTTGTGTTTTATGCGTTGATTAAATATTTGAACGATGAAGTTCTTTCACCAAAAAAACTCAAATCCTCAGCCACAAAGCCACAAGACATACCTTAGGGTTGCATGAAATAGAACTTCACATAATGTAATGAAACACCATGTAAAAACATCAAGTGGCAACCTATTGTACACTGCCTGGTAATACATTTGGGTGTTTAGCCATAAGGGAACTATAATGCTTAAGCAATTCTTCTCTAAATTTAATTAATTGCAACTTGTATTTTAAATATCAAAATGGGCAGTTGGACCAACTGAAAAGCTATAATTTTTATAGTTAAAAGGTTTTATTACGTAAACTGATACCATGTGTTTTCAGTTTCTGTTTAACATCAGATTATTTAGCCAACTTAAAAAATCATTGCAGATAAAGACCATTGAGAAAGCCTAATCAGTGTTTGCATTTGAAGTCCATAATCAAACTAACATACATAAAAGGAGGCACACCCACTTACAGATTAACTGCTGTCTTTTGGTACACTCACTCTCACTCTCTCTCTCTCTCTCTCTCTCTCTCTCTCTCTCTCTTGCCCTTCTTTTTAAATAATCTCTCCATCGCCCATGGCCACACAGAGTGAATCAGAGTTTCCACACCTCTAAAGGAGTGGGCTGGCCGATAACCCACAGGCTGCCATAAATGTTTCATGTGGCTGAGGGCAAGTGCTCAGCTGAGTCAGTACAGGAAGACTGTGCAGCTCCAAATCAGGTGCTGCCCTTTAAATGGTCCTCTCTGTTTGATTAGCTTGCCCCACACCTTCCCACTGGTCTGAGACTTAGAGCAGTGGGTGGGATTGTTGATTATGCAAAGGTGGGCTAAATATGGATCACACACTGAAAGGGATTGTGAACTGTGTAAACCGCCACAGAAAATGTCAGGCAAAAATGCTGTGTGATTCATAACAGTGAAAACAAAAGAGCAGCACAAGTGACTGTCAAAACTGTTTGTAATCAATGACAAGTTGTGGGTTTTTTGTCTCCCATAACCTCAGTTTGGGTAGTGGATCAGCCTAATGTTGCCAAATATGTTACATAATTTACTGTATTACATTAAATCAGTTTAGTTTCCTTGATTTCTACCTAATAAAATGTTTTTAATCGCGATCTGCACTGGTCTCTGACGTTGGACGTCCTTTGTGAATGCATCCTTCCCTCCTTGAGAAAATTATGAATGGGGATGTATTGGCCATTGTACTCACTGAGTGATCTGCATGTAGTTGTCAGTGATGCACTTGAATGCAAATCCCCCCGCCCCCATTCAAATGATGCAGTCAATCCTAATGTAAATTCACTTCATCAGTGGGTTCGGGATCGTTTATTTTTTATGTGTTTTATGTTATTTTTTATGTTAAAAGCATGGGAGATCTGACAGATTGATGAATGGTAATTGAGTGAGGTGCTATGGTTTTATTGGCTGAGCAACCCTGTCATTCATTCAATGTGCGTCATTTCCGTTGTCAGGTGGTGCTGCTATGGAAAGATGTGATCAGTGCCGTCGAAAGAAGGCTTTTCCTGACTGCCCTATTCCGTAGTAAAACAACTTGAGATTTGTGGAATACTCAATCGTTTGCTTTAAAAGTGTCCGTTTATATCGAATCTGAACAGTTTGTAAGTGTAGAGATGCCCCGGTTGTAGAGGACGTGCGATTTTCTCGGCAATTTTAGCTCGAGGTAAGTTGTTGTTAAAGAGCCCTTCAGTCGACTCATCTGAGAATTGAACCGAGCTTGGTGGCGACCTCACTAGCTGGGTAGCCAGTCAGCTATTTTACTTTGTTTAAAGACCCAGATGATTCCATATATAAAGATAGCATTATAGGAGTAGTTTGCTAAAAATGTTCTTGTTTTATTCTCCAAGCACAGCTTTACCCTTTTCGAATGTACTCCCCTTGCAGTGTAAACAGGCGATATTGTTCAACCCAGCGTTTTGAGTTGCCTTTTCCAGCTTTGCTAACGTTAGCAGAGGCTAGCCAACTATCGCTAGTAACGCCACCTTATCTTGAAGTTATCAACCACCTTAGAATTAGTGGCCACACATTTTGCATGAAGTACACTCGTTGGGCTGCAACTCGAATGTTATCGTTCCATGTGCTTGTGATGCAACTCGTTTGGTGTCTGCGAGTTAGCGTTATATGATAGGGATGTGTATAGCTAGTGATTGCTAACTAGCCAGCTAACGTTACCTAGTATTGTGGAGAAAGACAAGTTTGCGGACGCCTTCGTGTGTGTTTCTGGTAGATAACTTAACAACGTAACTTAAGAGGTTAGCGTGATGTATACCGTTGTGCTTCTTTGGGCATATTGTCTGAATTGATCGTACATTTTACGATGGATTAGCCGCCGTAGTTGTATTTGCTGTGACTCATTCTGAATACATACAGTCGGTTAAATTAGTTGTGCAGCTGGTGACCGGTGTCGAGAAAAAGCCAACGAAGCCGACGTCTGTGAAACTTCATCTGACATTATCTCCTCAGTTGCTTAGCTAGTGATGTCTGAATACCTCTGTGTCCTCTTCTCTTTGAAACGAACACTGTATCTGCAATGAAGCCACAAGCAAAATGTTATATAATGCGCTGGCAATACTGATAGGTCGAGAGGTACGGAAATTAATGTCACTTAAGGTGACCAAATCTGTGGTGCATGTACACAGCATGTTAACGCTCATCAAGGTAACGATGATGATCATTAAGATGCTATTGGACCTGTCCAAGTCTCTAATGTTGCATACCAGTAGGCTACGAGATTGAGTGACCATAAACCTTAGCGTTAACGCTTGGTAATCTTAAATAGCATTTTGGCAATGTTGGTCGTTGGTAAACATCCAAGTCTCCACATCCTAGGCTAACGTTACTTGGTTGCATTGTCTTTTGTCTCCATGCAAATACTAGTGCTGCGTCTGCAACTAAGTTGCTGTAGATTTCATAACTACCTAACTGACTTTAAGCAACATTAAACGGTTGTGTGGTCAGTCTCGGGTTCTCTCCCCAGTAACGTCACCTCTTTTTGCAACATCATATATCGCCTAACATCTTTTTGTGATTATCTGATATGCAAACTTTGTTTTACCATTGGCTAGTCCACGTGCTCGTGTTTACACAGTGGAATTCGTAGTTGATCACTGTAGTTGGTGGGACCCTTTTTCCTCTTGGTTCTTCCTTCGGGAACACTGTCTTCATGTCCGGGGTAATTTAACCTAGCGGGCCAGCAGCAGACGCCTGGTTTGGATTCCTCGCTGAGGTAGAACGAGTGCTGGCGGTGGCTGTTAAACCAGATAGTGGGTGGATCTCATGCCGCCTATGGTGTCTCCCGACTCAGTGTAGCTGGGCTATTTTCAGAGCTGCGCGCTGGCAAGAGGGAGAGGAGCGTGCCTCCACTCTTGTCTTAGATCATGTGAATTAGACTAGGTCTGCCACTGCTTTCGCTCTCCGCCTGCCTCCTTCCCTATAATGTTACTCTTTGCAGCTGTGTTATGCAGGACACTCTTTGATGTAGGGGGATATGGTCGTTTTTTTTGTGTCCAGTTTTAATTGATTGCATTACCCAGATTTATGAAATGTTTACTCGCATGATCAGCATTTTTCTCTGCAATGGCATTAGGAAACACCATTACATTCAGAGGTGACGGGAAACCCAAGTCTGCTAAGCACATGACCTTGAGCAGGGAACCAGTGCAGTATTTATGAATGAAGACTGCTCTGTGCTGCAGAGGGCTGTCTATTCTCTAGTCGCTGACGTTCTGACATGGCTGCCTGAGGACAGCCTTAATGCTTGTCTATCACAGCAACCTTGCCTCTCAAATAGCCAGAGAAGGCAGATCAGTGGTGGCACATCGCAGAGGCTGCACTGCATGCTGCTCCCTGACTATCACGATACTCCGTCTCAGTCTGTCACGCTGTCGTCTGTCTGGACACTGAACAGTCATTCTCAAAGAGGATGATTCATGCTTAATGGTTGCCAACTGTTGCCCGACCTGATGCCTTGCAGAGTGTGCTGCACACTCTCTCTCTTTCTCTCTCTTCTTGCAGAGGGATAGCCAATGGATGTCCTGAGGTTACCCGTGTGTGTGTGTGTGTGTGTGTGTGTGTGTGTGTGTTTTTTATTTCTTTATGTGTGAATGCTAGGAAGGGTAGGCATGCAATGAACACTTGTGTGTTTAGGTGAAAACGATGGCAAAAGTAATGACAAAATACCCAGACTGTTCTGCACGCTGTGAAATCCTCCTCGGAAAAATACGTCTGCAAGACCCTCTGTGTGGGAATGTAACCCTTTGCAACGTCGCGCCTGACTGCTTTTCTCTGCCTAATGCTCTCAATCGTGTGGTGGTACGGTGAACCATTTTGTGCTTACTTGAGTTGTGTTGCCTAAGTGTGCTTAATCCAATTCAGACTGCCTTTTTGTGTCGTTCAAAACATTGGTCGTTTTAAGTTGTGTTTTGCATGATGGCGCATCTCTCTTTTTTTTTCATGCGTGCGTGGACACGTGTGTTTTTGTCTCATTGGTGTCATCATCTGGTATTCTTGTATTCTCGACACGTCGTAGTCAGAGAGCACCTCTGAGCTTAGTGTGATTCACCGCCGTTGCTAGCCGGCCTCATTTTCCTGTCACGGGAAGCTGAGAGAGTTTCATCACATTAGAGGAAGCCACCAGCTACTCAAAACAAATTCCTCTCAAGCCTCAAGGTGGTGGATGTTTCTTCTGTTTTCCTCAGCCCAGCACCAAAGCCAAACACACTCGCTCCTGAGACGAGCAGTGAAATGAAAGTTGATGTCGTATGCTGTGTCCAAAAAAAAAAAAGAGAGAACAAGAACCATCAACATCTGCTTATGAGAAACCGAGAGGAAGTGACAGTCTCGCTTCACCCAGGTTAAACACTGATTTCCCCGTAGATAAGGCAGAGTAGATTAAGCGCACAAGGATTGCAGGGGAGGGGGGGAGGGGGTAGAGAAAAGGAAAGAAGCAGCCGAGAGCCAAACGGACTCAGCCGTGCTGAAAAATAAGCTCTTGGTTGCGTCTATTTTGGTGGATGTGACCATGCTTTCGATGCCCCTGTGCCATCTGTGGGTCATTTCAGCCTGGTTTTCTGATGCTTGATGTTTTTCATGGGTGCGTTAGCAGCTGGGCTCCCGTCAAAGGCACCATGTTTGTTTTTATGTGCTGGAATATCTCAGCCGTAGCGCCATCAGCAAGAGACCTGAGCAGACGGGGTCGCATCTTCAAGAGCTGCTACCAATAGACCCCTTTTAACAGCCCGCCGTTGGCAAATCTAGTGGGTGGGTGTTGTGTGTGTTTTGCTTAAGGAGGTGAGGGAGGGGCTGGGCCGGGTTGTGACACACATACACACACACACCCTCCCTCCCTCCCTCCACTCTGTCTTCCCTCCCCTCTCCTCATCGTCTCTTGCGTATGACTCAGACTGCTGTTGCCGGTGGGGCTCTGTGAAGTGGCTGGGGTTACTCAGCCTGCTCCCGCTCCCACTCCTGCTTAGCCGCCGCACAGCAGAGGGTTGCTGCTCTGAGCTCTCCGTCAGCAGGGGTCTGTGGACAGTTCAAGGTTCAATTAGGCTGCTTTCTGTCTCTGAGTGCAGTTTGCACTACAGGATCTGCACAACCACGGTTGGTTCGTGTGTGTGGTTTTTTTTTTTTTTTTTCGGTGTCATTACTGCACTAACACCTAGTGCTCTTTGCACCCGTCTAACAGTCTGTGTTTCTGTCTGCCACAGTTCCACGATGTCCAAGCGCCGTGCGTCAGAAAGGGGAGCAGGGGAATCGTCCGGGCGGGCCAGCAAGCTCCTGTGCACAGGCATATCGGGCAGCAACGCCAAGAGAGCAGGCCCCTTCGTCCTGGGTAAGAGAAGCAGCTTGTTCTTTTCCATTTGTTTTTACTCTGCCGCTGTCTTGATGTGTGTGTGTGTGTGTGTGTGTGTGAGAGTGAAGGGGGATTCTTGCGCAAGAAAGCTCTCTCCTTATGTCTCCGTCAGTGAGTGTGCAAAGTACAGGAAAGGGGGGGGGTTCTGTGTGCCTGAGAAAAGAATGTGAAGAATTTTTTCCTGATCTCCTTGACTTTGGTTGTAAGTCTGTTGAAAGGGGGTGGGGGTTATAGTAGTTATTTTTTTTTCTTGGGTGGCACACTTTTTAAAATTCCCTCAAACTCTGTTGCCCTAACTGATAAATTGCTAAGTCGCACCCCCAACACAAGTAAAGGTGCTACTTTTGTCAGAGTGCAGTGTCAACAGCCATTGTTGTGATAAGAGGCGCTGATGGGTGGGAGGGAAGGCATTGCAGAGGATTATGTCCCCATTAACTACCTTTTGCTCAGGCAGCTGTCCTACTTCTAAAACCCAGTAAACGGCGCATCTGTTTGCATTAATTGCAAAATCGACTCTGTCCTCATTGTCTCCCCATGTATTTAAGTCTTAATGCTGCGATTCTCGCAGAGGGTTTGTGTAAAGCTGCTGTAAGAGAAGGGTTTATGGGATATCAGACCGGATTGGCCTTTGTTGTTGTGCATACCATGAAAAATAGATGGTTTTGGGGGAAGCTTGAGTCTCCGCTCTCTCAGGGGCTCTCTGATCAGCTTTTGAAAACGCAATCAGATATCGCAGATATCAGAACACTTCCAAATGGACATGTAACCCTGCTTGATGGTTACTTTGCCTGTGTACCACACCATTAAAGGGAGGGGGGTGACCACCAAAGAGTGGTCCCTTGCTGTAAATGCTATGTTATGTAAGAATAGGTCTGCTTACAGTTTACATTTCTGTGTGATCTGCTTTTGTGTAAATGAAAGTGTCTTACTCTCTCTCCTTCAGGGCCACGGTTGGGGAACTCACCAGTCCCCAGCATAGTCCAGTGTTTGGCGAGAAAGGATGGAACAGATGACTTCTATCAGCTTAAAGTGAGTGCTTACTGTGTGTGTGTGTGTGTGTGTGTGTGTGTGCATTTCCTTGTTGCTACTCCCCCTGTTATTGGCTCCCCTGATCGTCCTCTCGGTCGGTTGTGTGGGTAGGTGGGACAGAACTTCATCTGACAAACAAAAGCTCCGACTGTCTCTGGCTCGCCTGAACCTTTGACCTCCCCCCTGTGCAAATGTCGTTTGTGCCGGCTCCTTTTACGGCTCCTGTACTAGGGCCCCGTCCAGACCTGTGTCCACACATGCGCCGAAACATGGCACACAGCCTGTTTTATAGGGGCTGTTAAATAATGGCTTTAGCACCGGCCTGCTTCAGGAAGTGGCCAGGCTAGAGGCTTGGCAGCTGAGTGGCCCTGGCCGCGTGCTGAACTCTTAACCCCACTGAACCCTGCGGTGCAGACGAGGCCTTACACTTCTGTGTAGACAGACAGCGCCACACCGTCCTCTCACTCTTCCCGTGAGTGTGTACAGAGAGGGGGCCAAGGGGAAATGGCCTGTTCTTTATGAGTGTATTTTGGCTGCTGTCGTTGTTATTGGCAGTGGTTTACTTTGGTAGTTTACGCAGTGATGATGAAAGTGTACTGATGGTGGGATAAAACAAATACCTGAACCGTGTTGACTGCTATGATTCTGAATAATGATAATCATCAATGACAATCAAATGATGTGAGGTGGGTTTATTAAACCTCCCTCGGTTTTGGTAGAGAATCGGGTTTTGTGAAGTTGACCTTCGACCTTTTAAATCTAGATCCTGACCCTGGAGGAGCGGGTGGATGGGGCAGGGGAGACGCAGGAAGAGCGGCAGGGCAAGATGCTGCTGCACACAGAGTTCTCACTGCTATCACTGCTGCATAACCAGGACGGAGTGGTGCACCATCACGGCCTCTTCCAGGTAAGACACACGCACACGCACACGCACGCACGCACCAGTGATTCACTCCTTACTACAAAAACATGGTGAACTGTGTATATACACACACAGAGACACGCACCACTCAAGAGTTACTGCCTTGACTCTCATAGATTTGCTGAATTTGACTCGTACATCACACACTTTGGAAGGTAAATATGCAAGGCGCCTGTGTTTCAGACGCCTCAAAGCTCGAGCCAAAAAAACGGACTGATAATAAAACAGTACAGTGTCTTTAAGGTATACACACATCCCCGTGCTGTTGGGTGACACGCCTGAGGGCAAACACTCGCTGGATGCAGTCCATCTGCAGTTTGCTAAGCAAACACACACACACACACACCACCTATCTCTAAACTGCTCACATCTGCCTGTAAGTAATCCTCATCTGTGTGCCAGTAACTGTCCATTCAGCTTGCTTTCTCTTTCACCCCCATCCGCTGTCTCTCATTCACTCACTCACTCACTCACTCACTCACTCACTCACTCACTCACACACACACACACACACACACACACACACACACACACACACACACACTGAATTGTCCAGTTGGCATTACTCACACACATAGTGACTCATTACCACAGACCATTTACAAAAGACGACGACTTTTCTTTTTTTTTACCTCTGCTTTTTCTCTAGCCATCCTTTGTCATTATTTGCACAACCTTTCCTTGTTGTTGTCATGCCTTTCTCTCCCTCCCTCCCTCGCTCCCTGGAGCTGTGCTGAGGTCGACTCACTCCCAGACGCTCCATCGATCCGGTTATTGTGGGCTCTCCAGTCAGGAAGGGTGGGTGGGGGTGGTTTAATTATAGCCCTGCTCTCCCAGGATACTCTGGCTCAGTCTTCCCCAAACACCTCTCTCACACACACACACACACACACACACACACACACACTCCATTCTCAGCTCCATTCTCAGCTCCAGAGATCAATACCCAGCTATTGTGTCAGCCCCCCTGTTCTCAGATGACTGCAGGAGAGTAGCTTTGACCCCCTCAGTTCTAGCCTCCACATCCCCCCCCCCCCCCCCCCCCCCCCACTCTGATAGAAATGATAATGGATCCCCCCCCCACCCCCTCCCTCCATCTCTCGGGCCTGACCGAATAGGCCAATTACAGGGCCTTTGTTATGCAGATACCCAGATATCAGCCTGGTCGGCATGGTAAGAAGCTTGAATAAAGAAGTGGGGGAATCCACATTACACATTTCTATTTTTAGGGCCGCAATTTGGGCTCGCTGTAGTTTCCAAACAAAGGGAGCGATCTTATCTGTGGTCCAGCAGGGCAAAGTTGGTGTGAAACTCTATCTATGCCCACTCCACCTTTTTTGTGCTGTTGAAATTGGTTTTCACAGCCCCCCTCCCCTCTTGTGACTCTCTTTTCTCTTTCTTTAGCTTTCCCCGTCACATAATTAGTGCTATTAATCTGCCATTATCTCTCTCTTTTCTCCTCACCTCGCTCTCACACTTTGCCTCTGTGCTTCCATTGTTTTTCTCTCCCATTCTTAATATTTATTTCACTCGCTCACTTCTCTCCTTTTGTCTCTCTCTCTGTGTCTGTCTGTCTGTCTGTCTGTCTGTCTGTCTGTCTGTCTGTCTGTCTGTTTAGGACCGGGCGTATGAGCACCTGGAGGAGGGCGAGGCTAGCCGGGGGAAGCGCATGAAGAAGCGCATCTGCCTGGTGCTGGACTGCCTGTGCGCGCACGACTTCAGCGACAAGACGGCGGAGCTCATAAACCTGCAGCACTACGTCATCAAGGAGAAGAGGCTGAGCGAGCGGGAGGCCATTGTCATCTTCTACGACGTGGTGCGCGTAGTGGAGGCCCTGCACAAGGTCAGGACACCCTATCTATCGCTGTGTGTGCGTGCGTGCGTGCGTGCGTGCGTGCGTGCGTGCGTGCGTGCGTGCGTGCGTGCGTGATTGCTTACCCTTGCGTGATTGCTTACCCTTGCGTCTCTTTCACATGTAAGGCCTATGGCTGGTCATGTGTCTCCTAACACAGATCATGTGACCATATCCACAGACACGTTGCATTTGGTTGTAAGTTAAGCACCTCATACCTCTAGTGCTCTAGTTGCAGTCTGAGCTGCTGTGTGAACATGACTTCTAACCTTTGAATGCAAATTAAGATGCTTACTGTCGAGAGTGCTTTCGACAAGTCTGTATGTACTTTCACAAAACCATCTTCCCCTTTTCGTTAATCCACCTTCTAAAAAGCTTTTGTGTTAGTCATGAGCGACCAGTTCCTGCTAGGAAATCCACAATGGGACTTTCTGTCTGCTGACATTTTGTTCTGCTCTAAAGATAAATCACATTATGGTACAGTGAATTGTGGGTAACTCCCCCTCCCCCACCCCACCCCACCCTCTCTGTCTCTGCAGAAGAACATTGTGCACCGTGACCTGAAGCTGGGCAACATGGTGCTGAACAAGAGGTAAGAGCCCAGTGACCCCTATCCTCCTTTCCCATCATCCTCTTAAGGCCAATGGTGCTGCCCTGCCCTGCTATAAAACGTTCCCCCTATCCCCCCCTGCTAGAGCCCTTGCTGGCTGGCTGGCTGAGGGTGTCTGCAGCCTGATCCCCCAGTCCTCCGTGACTCATGTGCTGTGGTGGGAGCGCTACGTGTCTGGGGAGGCTGCGAGGAGTTGGGAAGGCTGCCAAAGAAATAGAGATGGAACGTGCCTTAGCTTTGTTCCGTTTTTTTCCTTTTCTTCTTTTCACTGAGAAAGGGGGAAAAAAAGGGAAGCTGTGTGTGTGTGTACGTCCATGCACATTTCTGTCTGGGCGGGGGTGGGATTTGGAGGGTGTAGATTTTGGGACTGGAGTCAGTGGGGGTGTGGTGTGGTGTGGCGAGCTTCAGGTTGGCGAGGGTTCTCCACATCAGCCAGGCCGGACGGAATGGAGCGCTCCTCATCCGTAAAGCCCTCTTCTCCCCGAACACCATATGTGCCACCTCGGCACACTCCAACCACACACACACACACACACACCACTGCCTCTCCTGTCCTCCTTTTTTTTAATTCTATACTTGGCTTCTCTTTCATAACCTCACATAATTAATGCAAGAGGGGGCCAAATACAGAAGCTACAGAAGAGGAGTTGAAGTTTGAAGCCAGTCGGTTTGCTTTGGTGCTGGTTGAGACGTGCTCTCGCTGCGCCTTGGGGACTTTTGTGTGCTTGGCTTGTGTCTGTTTTCAAGCATCTGCAGCATTTAGCCTTTCAAGCCTGATGTGGAGCCATCCATCACAGCTCGACACCCAAACACAGTCCCAAACGAATTTCGCAGGAAGTTACCAGGAATATGCAGGAATATGTGCATGCTGCCATGTGATTGCTGTGCAAAGAGCTTCTCTCGCACTCACATGCACATATTTATACACACACACACACACACACACACACACACATATTCATACATACACACACACGCCAAAGTGTGAAGGATGTTTTAACTTCTTGCGACGTGTCGGGGCCACAGAAGTGCAATGATGAGAGGGTGTCATCATTGGTCTCAGGGGCGTGTGAGATTACATATTAAGCGTGAGTTGCAGGACCTGTCTGACTAAACGGAAATCAACCACAGTTGTATGTTTGCATTGCATCGCCCAGTACGGAGCACAGAGCATGTGCACACCAGCGAGTCACCAGCATGTCGCTGCCTGTTTTTTGTTATGCTGATGTGATGAGCTGATATCTCTCTCTCACACACACACACAGACACACACACACACACAAAAGTGTGTATTTCACTGATGCAAGTGAGGAACCGTGTTTTGGTGCTGTAGTGAGTCATGGTAAATAACCTTAAGTTAAGTACACGATACGCGCACATGTGTGGGCTTGCACTCATTTTCACATAGTTCTCACTGATTAAGGATTAATGAATGCACACACACACACACACACACACACACACACACACACACACACACACACACAGTCCCCTGTACAGACAGAGGTTTTTGCATTCTCCCTCATCTTATTCTCACTTAAGCTGGTCTCACCCTTATTATTTGGTATGTGTTTTGTGATTCTGCCTATGGACACCACTTTCACCCCTCTTTTCTTTTTTTTTTTTCTCTCTCCTTCCCTCCCTCTGTTTCTAAGACAGATACATGCATGTAAACATAATGTTACTGGTCCGTCCAATGCAGTGCAGGACAATCTCCCTCCCTGCGCGCACACACACACACACACACGTCTTGCTTGTGTTTCTGAAGTAGACGGAGCACACTATTTGCTCCGCAGCAGGAGAGGGGAACAGTCTGTCCCAGCTGGAGACAGGACAGCGGCTGCAAAGCCAAGCCAGCGCATAACTAAGCGCTGACTCACTTACATACACAAACAAACACACACACACACACACACACATGCACAACTGCTCACATTCTCTCTCACATTACACCACCTGCTATCTATCCTCATGTTATCACTCAGCCATCACCTGTCTCTCTCTGATTTCTTTCACTTTGCTGCTTCTCTTTTTATTGCTTGTTTCATTTGTCTTCATTGCTGACACCTTTCCTTTCTTTAACTAGAGGTTTATATTGGGCTTTGCTGAGGTGGGTCAGCAGAGACCTCCAGATGATTCACTGGTCTGTACAAGCGTGCAGTTATGTAGCTGGGTGTGATTGCTGGGGATTGGTTCATACTGTTGACATAGTAAGAGAATGTTCTGGAGTTGTTCCTTGTTCTACTGTGGATCTGGAATCCCCCCCCCCCCACCCCCCCACCCCCTCCTACCCCGCCCTGATGATGTCAGAGCAGATTGCTGTCCTGGAGTTGATCTGCTGGGGAAGGTGCTAACGAGTTGTTGAGTTTGCCATCATCCTAAAGACAACACGGCCCCCTGATGAGCTGCAGCCTTCCCGCTGTTCTTTCACACCTCACGGAAATTAGCCTCCTCCCTGCTCTCACCCACTCACACAAACAAACACACGCACACACACACCCTCCCTCTGTCACGTGTGTGTGTGTGTGTGTCTGTGTGTGTGTGTGTGTGTACACACACGCGCCATCACCTGCCAGACTCCCACACTTCAACACTCTGGTCTTCCCATATGTTCTTTGACCATACCATGGGCAACACTCTCTATAGAGCTCATCTCACC
>NC_045162.1:13587123-13632123 GCF_900700415.2 Clupea harengus | reverse complement strand
CTCACCTCCTCTGTCAGTGCTGTGATGAAACCTCCTCCACCCTTCTTTCCCAGTGACTCCTAACTCCTACCCTGAGCGCAGGTTGGCAGTCACGGTTTCGGTGCTGTGGAAACATTTTGTGTGTGTGGTTGGGGGGGGGGGGGGGTTTACTGACGACAGCTCCGACCTCTTGTTGCTGAAAGTGAACCTGTGAAATCGTAAATTTTCTTAGCACACACACAAACACATAAATGTTTTAAATCAAAGCACTCCTTGCAGTTCCCCAGTGGAGCTGAAAAGGAACATAATGGTTCTGTGCTGGTGTCTGGTGGTGCTCCCAGAATGGGTGTGAAGAGTTCAGAACCAAGTCACCAAATCAGCTTCACCTCACATCAAACTGGAAAGAAAATGGCTTGCTGAATAATTGCTGAATCCGTCTTTCTTCGGGTCATGCTTTTTTTTTAATGGAGACCCGATTGCTTTCTGTTTAAACACAAGCGTTGGCGTGAGGGTTAGTCGAGCCCAGCTCCACCCGTCCCTTGTGCTCCGTGCCGGCGGTGTTTGGGTTAGGATTTCTGGGCCACCGGGGTGTTTTGGGTGCGGAGGGGGATGGGCTCGCGGGGAGCAGCGGGCTTCGTGCCGGCTTGTTTGCACCGCTCCGACCTCGCCGTAAAAACACAGACGAGATTCCAGCCAGAGATGAGAGGGAACGTGACGGTAGAACAATGGGCCTCTGCCTCTCTGAGTCATCCCAGTGAGTCATGCGCGAGAGAGAACACACACACACACACACACACACACACACACACACACACACACACACACACACACACACACACACACACACTCACTTTTCCACCCGCCTTCTCTTTGTCTTTCTCTTACCCGCTCTCGCTGTCATGCCCCCACACACAAACACAGGCAAGTCCCACTACACAAACACACCCTCAGCTAAAGAATCACTAGTCCCTGTCATTATCTGCTAGAAAATAAATGTATTCTACCCCCACATGCACACTCACACATACTTGCACAATCTCACATGCTTACACTCACTTTCTCGTGCACACACACACACACACACACACACACACACACACACTGCCCAGCTGGGCTGTGCGGAAACTGCTTGCAGCTCACCACTTCCTCTCCTGCAGCTGAATGGATCATTGTTCTGTCTGTTCTCGAGCTCATCATTAGGGAAAAACTGAAAGTTGTGTGTTTTTTTTTTTTTCCACACACATATACACACACAGACACAGTCATCAAACTAATAGCAAGCGTGTGTAATAGGGCAGTATTGATCTCACATTAGCGTTTAGCCTTGGGAGCCATGGGAACAGAGGGGCTGGGGATTGCGTACAGATGAATCACTCAAGCCCCTGGCAGCAAAGGACATTATCATGTGTTGCACACACACACACACACACACACACACACACACAGTGTTTCCCTGGCCGACTCTTGACGTCACTCTCCTGGTGGACCTTGACCTGGTTGTCAAGCACGGTCCCACCGCCTCTCCCACAGGTTAGGTAACGCCGCAGCCCTGCCAATCCGCTGGCCCTCCCTGCCCTGCCCTGCCCTCACCTCGCGGCTCGTGTCGTCTCGTCTCCTCTCTAAAGCCCCTCTGATAAGACTGCCGGGATCAAATTAGAGCTGGCTCCTAATGGTTCCTAATGGGAAAGTGGATCGGAAATGAAGGAAGTGGAGACAGATCCCAGATCAGATTCGGTGCCCATTACGTCAGCGCTTTTCTGTGCAGTAAACAACTTGTGAGGCATTGATGCTGTTTGCTGTTGTCCGTTTTTACTTTTGGCAGACAATAGAACGGCCGCTGCTCTGTCAGGGTTCTTGGCTTTGTTATATGTTATAGAAACGGTCATGAATAGCCCATGTTCCCGTCACTGGGGAAAAACACTTTCTTCTAGTAAGCCATGAATAGGACTGTAATTCCAGCCATCTAATTGTCTAGCTGGAATCACAATGGGTTTTTTTATGAAATGAAAGACTAATCTAAAGCTGAAAAAAAGATGTATACTGAGGTAATGGCAGGATTGGGAAAGCTATTTAAAGATCCTTGACAAGCCTTGCATTTTGAATAGGAGCCTGTAGGGTTCAGGGTTTGTTTCTACGAGCGCGTGTCTGTGACACTGCTTCCTGCTTGGCCCTGGAGCCAAAAGCCAAAGCCCCTGGGCATAGCAGGAGAGAGGAGAGGAGGAGCGGGGAGAAACCCCACTGGGAGATTGGAGTAAACCGAGAAGTGATCTCCTTTGGAAATGTAACATCGCAGACTTCTGGTGTTGTTCTGCTGACGCGCGGCCTGACTCGTTTGTGTTTGCGTGTTGCAGGCCGGCCGTACCGTGGGAAGCCCAGCGACATGTGGGCCCTGGGTGTGGTCCTGTTCACCATGCTGTATGGCCAGTTCCCCTTCTACGACAGCATACCTCAGGAGCTCTTCCGCAAGATCAAGGCTGCAGAGTACTCCATTCCAGAGTGAGTACCTTCTCAAGTGCACACACACACACAAACACACACACACTTACACACTCACACAAATATACACACTTCATTCCAGAGTGACACACACACACAAACACTCTTCCATACTTGCACACACGTACACACTCCATTCCAGAGTAAGTGACTTCGCTTTCCTCACACACACACACACCTCATTCCCCCTCACTGTGAAAATCATTTACTTAGTGTTTATTTAGTGTATTGGTGTTATGTGGGAATGGACGCTGAAGTTGAATCGTTTATCTATCCCCTGGCAACTTAGTATCAGTAACGATGATCTTCCAGGGGGAATTGGAACCATTTTATTAACATGTTTGAGAAGGACATGAGGGAGGGGGGGACCTCAGTCACTACATTAGTGTCAGTAAGCCCCCACCCCACTGAGGCCTCATTAGTTCTCTCAGTATTGTCTGAAGGTCTCTGTGAAGCCAATTCACATCATCCGCAAGTGGTTATGATCACTTTGAACCCATGACTGCCTTTTTAGTGGCGAGCTAATTTTGAGAAATTAAACGTTGCTTCAGGCTATGCAGCAAACGGAGTTTCCTTGTTGCTATGGTTGAATAGTTACTATGATACTACTACAATTGCTAGCCATGGAAACGTTTCAATAACTTTTAAACAGTTTAAATGGCAGAGTTCTATTTGGATGAAATGGTTGCTAGTTCCATCCTTTTCAGTTGAACTTGTAACATTCTAATAGGGAAAGGGCCAACCCTCAGGGTGGCTGTGCAGCCCTTCTGTTGGGCTCCCAAATACATGCGTTTAACTCATTAGTTCCTATCACATTGGGGCAACTGCCAACTGTTAGGATGGTTCCCTAAACTAGAGATAGCGAGGATGGTTTATAGCAGGTTAACTGGCATGTGACCTCATTTGTTTTCCCTTCTCACGGAGGTTCACGCTAGTAGCGTTCCGTTAAATACAGTCGGAAGGAGTATACTCGGCACCTGTTACTTAGTGTTAATGAAAATGTGCTATCTATCCCATGTGGTTTTTTTTTACCTGATACCCCTTTGATATACGAATCCTATTAATGTAAGACACTCACACACACACACACACACACACACACACACACACACACACACACACACACACACACACACAAGCAGATTACAACATCCCTCTAGCCCTTTTGTTAGAAACAGAATGTCTAGAAAAACCTGTGACCTGATGACTAATTAGGAAACTAAATTCCCCCAAGGCCTTAGTTTTGCTTCTTTATAGTTCCCATTTTTGCCATTTTGGGTCGTACTTGTTTGCTTAATGGGTCTGACTGGGCACATACTCATTCATCTTTTCTTTCACATTTCATTCTTTATTTATTTTTACTCTTCCTGTTGTCGCCTTTCCACTCTTTCCCTTGCCTCTGTGTGTGTGTCTGATCCTGTGTGTGTGCTCTCCTGCAGGGATGGTCGCGTGTCTGAGAGTACTGTGTGTCTCATCCGTAAGCTGCTGGTGTTGGACCCCCAGCAGAGGCTCACTGCCTCCGAGGTACTGGAGTCCCTCAGCAGCATCATCGCCTCCTGGTGAGTCCTGCAGTAGGCATTATGATCTAGAGCACTATGGGTTATGTAGTTTTTTCCATTATGCATTATGCACTAGAGCACTGGACTATGTAGTGTTTGCCGTAGGCATTATGCACCAGAGCACTGTGTGGATTATGTAGTGTTTGCAGTTGGCATTAATGTAGGAAGGATCATGTGGCTGAACAGTGAAGTTATGCTGAAGCCATGGTAAAGATGCATAACATAGGCCATATTGTTTTCTGGCAAAGATTTTATGGCATTCGTTTATATTTTATTTAGTTTTTTGAAAAATGTAAACCAATGTCTATAATTCAGAACATCTGGACCCTGTGACAATGTGCATACAGAAGCGTATATATAATTATTTACTTTAATTTATTACCGTACATACCACATGCTTTACACTACAGCATGCATGGCAAAGACCACAGCTTTGATTTAAAATGCCTCTTTTATCGAAATATGGGCTTATGAATCAAAGTCTTTATGTGCCTTCTGCAAACACCCGAAAGCCCGATAGGATCAGTCAGTCCTCCATGCCTTGTAGAGCATATGGTGTGGCTGTGTCTGGCCCCTGCTCTGCTGTGAGTTACTGGAGCCTCCTGGAGGAACCAGCCAGGAACAGATTCTCCATCCCTGCCTGGTGGAAGGGGCCAGGTGTTGGGTTGCAGCAGAGCAGATGTCCGATCGGCTAGCAGTGCAGCTCCATGCCACATATTTACATAAGCATCTATTCCTGTCTCACTATCTCCATGTGTGTGTGTTTTTTTTTTTTTTTTTTCCTTTTCTGATCATAATCTGACGGAAAACACTAAAATTAGGATAGCAGGAGGATAGCAGAGTGGAAATATTCACACACCCATTCACTCCTTAAGCATGTTATGCCTTTTGTAAGGTATTGAGACTTCTTGATCAGCACTCTCGGAAATGTCAGTACCTAGATTGTTAATACCCTTGGGGGTAGGGTGTAGGGTTGTTAATAGCCTTGGGGGTAGGGGGGTAGATGAGGGGTCAAGAGCTGAACCAAGAACCGCAGAACACCGTGCAGTTCCCACAGCCTAATCAATGAGTGAAGGAGTGCTTTATACTCCCAAACTCAACATACATATAGACTTGGAGATCTAGTTGTATTTGTACTCGTGCGTGTACTTATATTTGTGCATACATACTTGCATACTGGTGGATGAGTACTGCTTCATGCATACTAATGACAACCTCCCCTCCCTAGGCAATCTGTGTCGGCACTCAGCGGTCCTCTGCAGGTGGTGCCAGATATTGACGACCAAGTGACTCACCCGGAGCATCTGCAGGAGGTGAGAGATCTAAATATGATGAATCGGGTTGGCTGGGTCGGATATGGTAGCGTTTCGTTTGGCGTGGGGGTTTTGATGTGGTGCAGTCTGGTTCAGTTAGGTGGGGTTGAGTTTGGGTTCTGGTTTCTGATGGGTGGGGAAAAGACTTGGAAGTGGTGAGAGACCTGAGTGAAACCTGAAACCTCACTAAATACAGAATTTAAGATTTATGTGAAAAATGTTTTGAAATGTAAATCACTCCCACCCTGCTTTATGAGAGCCCTGTTTTGAAGTTTATTCAAATTTAAGTTAAAAATGTTCAAGTCGTCTCAACCTGAGCTCACGTCACTCCTGATTCCACAGAGCGAGACAGTTTGCCTTTGTGTCATTTTCTTTATCGGTTAGTGAGTTGTCAGCGCCCCCTTATGGTGAGATAGCGTAGGTGCAACAGTAACACTAAGTTCACAACTGCCTCTCCTTGTGCTGTGATCATCACTCACTTGGTGATGGACAGTCATCTAAAACACTCAAATGCTCACCTCCGCTAGCGGTGCAAGTTGAGCACAATTCCAAAATCATTTGATTCCCAGGTAAAATAGGTAAAATGTAGATCAAACCTGTAAAGAACAAATTGAAGAAATAGGCTATAAAATACAATCTGCTCTATCATCTCTGGTATACCTCTGTAAAATTGTTTTGATTGCACAGCATAAACACTTCAGTGAACCATAAAATTGGAGCAATCTCCCTACCACAGTTACGCTGAGTTTGATAGTAACCCCCACCTCACTCTCTCTCAGGCGAAGGTGACGGAGGAGTCGTCGCAGTACGAGTTTGAGACCTACATGCGGCAGCAGCTGCTGCTGGCCGAGGAGAAGAACACTATCCACGAGGCCAAGAGCTTCCTGAGCCAGCGGCAGTTTGGCAGTGTGCCGCCCGTGCGGCGCTTGGGCCAGGACGCCCAGCCCGTCAGCCCCCTGGACGCCGCCCTGTTGGCCCAGCGCTACCTGCGCAAGTAGCCCCTCGGCCCCTCAGGCCTGTCCTCCTCTCCACTCCCCTCCTCTCCTCTCCTCTCCTCTCCCCTCTCCTCTCCTCGCACCCTCCGGTGAAGATGGAGGGGGGGGGGGGGGTGGCGCGAGTTGGGTTTGGTGGTCAGGTGGCTTCGGAGAACTACCCTGGCCATTGGCATTTGAAAACAGCCCTTGCCCTGAGAGAGGGAGAGTGGGGATGGGGGGGGGGATGGAGACTGGAGTAACGAGAGGAAGGAACGGACCTCTGGACAGATCCTTCATCGCGGTGTCGGCCGCGTTCTCTCCTGACTCCGTGGCCTTCTCACTGAGAAAAGCGACTCTAACAGGGGGGGTTGTGATTTGGCCTCAAATGATGGATGGCTACCAACCCCCCCGCCCCCCCTCTCACTCTCAATCTGTGAACACTTTCAGCAATACAGGAGTGGAATCATGTAGCAGCACCCCTCCCCCCTTACCTTCAACCCCTCCTGACCCACCCCCCCACCCCCCGGCACTTTTCCACAGAATCGCCTCAGACCCTGACTTCACTTGACCATGGACGTGACACCTTCTCACTAGACTCCAGACAAACACACACAAACACACACTCACTCTCTCTTTCTCTTCTTTTAACCAAAACCAGTTGGCCTGTGTCGGTCTGTCCGGTCCGTATCCGTGACTACTGGCGCCAGTCCTCTCCTCATCTGCACACGCTTTGGACTGTTCCAATCCGTATCTATGACGTTGAATCTACCTCTAGCATCTCTGTCTCTGTCTGTCTGTCTGTCTGTCTGCTCTAATGTTAAGTATTTCCTGCTCGTTGAGTCATGGTTGTGGCGCTGGCTCAAGCACAGCACAATGAGCGTTAGCATTAGCATTACTGGTGCATAATAGCCGTCACAAAGAAATGACGGCCCCTCTGAATAAGCTCTCCTCCCCTTCATCCAGTAATAAAGTAGCAGTTTTCTTTTTTCTAGTCATCCCCCCCCCCCCCCTCGTTTGAGAAACTAAAGGCCTTTAGGGTGAAATCAATACTGTACGGCGGGAACGTCCTGTCTTAACCCATTCTCACACACACCATTCGATAGATTCACAAGGAATTTTTTTTGGGGGGGGGGGTGTAAATGTGCCCCGCCTTGAGTGGAAGTGACTCCGATCCGAGATCCGAGTCTTTTCCATGCAGTGTTCCTCTGGCCTTCCCTGTGTGGAAGTCCTGAATCATGGATTTGAAATGGATGAGGCAAAAAAAAAAAATCGATTTTGTGAAGTGACTGGGCCCATAATTCGACCCAACAAAACGATTTAATAACTGACCCAGATCATTTTGCCTGATGAAGTGTGTTTGCTATAGCGGCTCCTCAATGAGAACATTACCACTCTTGTGCTATAAGAAAGGTAAAAGTAAAAAATGTGGAGGGGGAACCTGCCACTCGTCAAATATGGCTTCAGTGCGGCCTGTGGCAGGGGACCTGTCTCTTTAAGCTCCTACACCTTAATCATGTGTCCCGTATCTTGCCGTATATTCAGACTCCTGTCCAGAAGAGTATTTGAGAATATTCCTTGTGGACGTTGATTACTGGAGTAGCCCAAGTACCGCAGTAAAACAGGGGGGGTGGTATGAAAAGGCTGTCCCCCAGCAGTCTCACTCAATGCGGAGGGTGGTGCAGCCCGTGACCGCTGGGTTCACCCAAACCCAGGCCAGCAGTTGTATTCCTGTTGCTGCAGTAGAGTGTGTTATCTTGTGTGTGTGCGTGTGTGCGTGTGTGCGTGTGTGCGTGTGCGCGTGTGCGTGTGTGTGTCCGTGTCCACCCCTCCTAGCTGCAGGGTGTGTATTTGTGTGTGTGTGTGTCTCCACCCCTCCGAGCTGGTGCCACTGGGCTTGTGAGTGCTATCCTGCAGTACTGTAGCTGAGGTTTCCCTGCCGAACGCCTTTTTTGTTTTAAGTTTGATTTTATTTTCTGTTTGTTTGCATTAGCTGATTTCTTGACAGAGTAACCTGTTCACTAACAGCCTAAGTATAAAAGCTCTAAAGCGTTTGCTTTGTCTCTTTTAATTTCCCCTGTGCTACGCAAAGCCCACTTTATTTATTCCACCATGTATCATATAGTTATCTTTTTTTTTTTTCTCCTAAACGCAATGCAATGTTTGTCAGCATTTAAATTTTTTTTCTTGTTGTTATTATTGTTATGTAAACCATTGCTGTGATCTTTCTGTATCAGTTTTTAGCTATCTTCAGTGAAGGTTTTTTATTTGTATTTGTTTGTTTGTTTTTGTTTTTAACGGGGGCATGTCTGAAATAATTGTTGCCACATGTTCATGATTAAGCTACACTATAATGAGACTGACTGTGCATAGCTCTATTTTTAAGTAAGTTTAAAGAAGAAAAAAAAGTTGAAAAAAAAAAGAATCACACATGTCAACTTGATTTTTTTTTTTAAATATGTTGACGGTGCAAGATCCATGCAGTGCTACACCTCAGGCCAGTGTCAAGCCTCCATCTCATTGGCTTAGACGTGTGTGTGTGTGTGTGTGTGTGTGTGTGTGTGTGTGTGTGTGTGTGTGTGTGTGTGTGTGTGTGTGTGTGTGTGTGTGTGTGTGTGTGTGTGTGTGTGTGTGTAGAGCTTCAACAACTGTGTAAATCCAGTGAGCTGCCACCCTGCAGAACAATGCCAACTGTAGTTTTCACTTGCGAAGAAAGATTGATTTAATTTCAAGTCGTGTCGCCACCATAAAGGGAATGAGGTGGGGGATAAAAAAAAAGCAGTCATGTGCTCTCCCACATCAATGTGAATTGTTTGGAGATAAAAGCCGTGTTGTTGCGTGGTAGATCGTGTCCGTGAAATCATTAGAGAAGGCTTTCGTGACCACCAAGCCCCCCCCCCATTCATTGGATTAGCTGGTTACCCGCCACACTTGTCCCTGTCGCTTTTAAGAACGAGAGCGAGTACACCGTCAGCATCGCAGCCGTCTCTCGTAGTCACAATCTGTAGGTTTCACCGGGTAAAAACATCAGTGGTGTTTGTAAGTGTGTTGCCTGTTCTTGTAGCCACGGAGACGAAAGACGTGTCCACGACAAAATCACTGTCTGAGATGAGCGGAAACGTGCTCTTTGCTTGTAGCTGGTTTTCATGTGGTTGTCAGTGGGAGTCAGACTTGAGAACCGACTTGATGCATGATCAGTGTAAAATTATGTGTGTGGCGCTACAGATGTGCTTTTTTTTTGCATGATGGGTTTTTGAAAGAAGATTTGCCACAAAACCATGACATTTGAACTTGATCTTTTAATGAGGCAATATTATTAAAATGAAGTATGGGTCAAGTAGTTCAAAGCACTATACGGAAAAAAAAGGCCACAAAAAAACCATACTGTGAGGAAGTGAAGATTTTTGTTTTACATGTGGTATAACCTAGTATCTAATTTGCATAATGCTGAAACTGGAAATAGATCTTGTCATAGGTGGAAATGTGGTGGAAATTGGTCCTAAATCTGCAAGTTTGGTGTTGTAAGCTGCTTGGTTGGTATTCTATCTAAAAGACAAACTGGGTAATTGTACAGAGATGAAATCAAATTTGTATAAAAGACAAATTATTTAGATATTTTTGTACTTCATCAGATCTCTACATGCATGTCAGCAATAAACTTTGATATGGAACCACTTTTGCCCGGTTTGTTTCATTGCAAGGTGCTGTCTGAAGTCTCCGAACAGGAGTCGATTGGTGGCAAATGCAAACCCCATTTTGTCCAACAGAGGGCGTCCTTTCCCAAAAATGTCTCCTTCCCAGAGAGCAGTTGACTCTACAGATCTGGCCTTGATGTGGCTTGCATGCGGCCCAGATCAGTCTCAAAGAGCTGGAGAGCGAGAGCGGTCCACCTTCTAGAATGGAACTGCCTTGTAGCTGTGTGCGGAGGGGAAAAGACTCATGAAGGAAAACCCTTTCAACAGAACTGGCACTTTAAAGGTGCTCATAGGCCAACCATCTCCATCAAGACTGGTTATGGTGGTAAGTTATTCAGCTCAAGACTGGTTGTTTGAAAGTGCTCACAGACCAACCATCTACACCAAGACTGGTTATGTTGGTAAGTTAGTCTGCACATGAATCACATGAGCTTAAAGTCAACTGGAGAGATCTGTATGTGATCACTGCAGACTCTTAAGCTTACTTGTGTGTGTGTGAGAGAGAGACAAAAACAAACAAACAAACTAGAGGAATGTCCTGGACTGTCCAGCTCAATTAATATATGAAATTACCCTGATAAGATGAGGGAATGGTGATGTTTGTGTTACTGTGTTAACTGCACTCTCCGTGTGTGTGTGTGTGTGTGTGTGTGTGACCACTCCTGGTGTAAGAACACTTATTTTAGCCCTCATGTTTGATGAGGTGAGATGATGGGAGAATGGTGATAATTGCATTACTGTGTTGACGTCACCCTCATGCCTGTTTTGCCTCAATCTGAATGCTGTGTGTGTGTGTGTGTGTGTGTGTGTGTGTGTGTGTGTGTGTGTGTGTGTGTGTGTGTGTGTGTGTGTGTGTGTGTGTGTGTGTGTGAGAGAGAGAGAGAGCGCTGGGTCTGGTGTGTACTGGCCTAACAGGAACTCATGCTGTTTGTCCTGCTGTGTCGGCCCTGTTGAGCAGTCCTGCTCATCTCTCCCCAAGTCCCACAGGCCAGCAGGACACTAATTCATTGAAGCTGGATTTGCCAAAGCAAACACACGCACACACACACACACTATGATGTTTGAGGATACAGAAGAAACCTGATGAGGGTGCTATATTAAATAACTATGTTTTTGGGTCATGCCCCTAACCTGGCCCGTTCTCTTTAAAGAGGTATTAAGATGATGTCATATATGGCTAGGTCAAGTTGCAACACAATGTGTTGGTCTGGATCTCTGAACATGGTCTTTATTCAAAGCAGACCTCAGTCTGAGATGCTGGTTATTGTGTTTATCAATGGTTCGTGTATAGATGCACCTACAGACACACATATTAAGGCCAAAAGTAAAACTGCACTGAAAAACTGCATCGCCTACACTACGCAGTGTTCTGTTTAACACTGGGAGTATGTCTGTGGACTGTCTCCCAGCAACAGCACAAATGTTGTGGTCTGCAGAATGTGTCAAGAGGAGGGGGGGGTTGTTTGATGAGGGGGCTGGGGGGGGCAGTGATTCAAACCCCTCTCGGAGAGAGACCTCTGCTAGAGCTAAGATCTAAGCTGTGAGATCGGGGGGGGGGGTATGCATCCCTTGTTGACATGGTCCTCCACCCAGTGACAAATCTCTGGCTGGCTGGTGGAATCCTCTTGAGAAGCCTCTGCTGTGCTGGTCTGCGCTGTGTGTGTGTGTGTGTGTGTGTCGCCAACCACAGCTGCACCGCAGATCTATTGTCCTTGACCTCCAGCATGATTCCAAAGAAGCCCTCTTCCAATAACCTGACGTCAGCGATGATGATATCTTTACCTCATTACCTCTGAGGGTTAGCCATTTGTTATTTTTCGGCAGATGGACCTCTTGATTTCCTCTGACAAGAAACCCAGTTCCATGTGTGTGTTTGTCCTTGAATCTTAACATTACAGCATCAGAAATTCACTGTGGCTTGTGAGTTTGTAATGACTCCAATGACATGAGCTAAACGCATGTTAACTGTCCCTCTACCCTGCCTCCAGACGTCTTCTTAAATTAGCCTCTTGAAGCTGTGGCCCTTCTGAGATGTTCATCATGGAAGAGAGAGAGAGAGGCCCGAGTAGAGTAGGGCCCAAACTGGTTTGACACGACCATGTCTGTCTGTCATCACCCAATGTTGTCGTTGATATTTTAATGAGGCCTCAATGTCTCAGGGGCCTGCTGCTTTAAGAGCGATCCCTTAGTGCAGGGGTTCTCAAACTTTTGCAAGCTGGGCCCCCCCAAAGCTGGTTAGGGGTAGTTGGGGCCCCCCCATCCACCCGCGGCCCGCCGCCACCGCCCTCAACTACACCACCATATATAGATAGATAGATAGTGTATTGTTATTGATAGGCCTGACATGTCAAGGTTAGGCTATTGTTATTGTTAGGCCCATACAGACAATTATTATAACTATTTATTTTTATTATTGTTATTATTATTATCAGTAATAGTAGGTATTATTATAATTAATGATTATCGACCAATTATTATTATTGTATTATTATTATTATCATAATAATAATAAGTGGTATTATTGCTATCATTAGGATACTGTTATTATTATGGGCCTCTTGTGATCTTTACAAAAAAAAGAATGACGAAAGAGGGGAGATGCTTAAGTCTACTGTCACTCTTCAGCTGCTCTTTCATGTCTAGTGACAGCTCATCTGCTGAGCAGAGAAATGGATCCCGAACTCAGGCGAATGAACGGTAGTCCTCTTTGAAATAGGACCCAAACTGATTTCTGATATTCGGCGTGATACAGTGTAATTTGACATAGGAGCTAAACTCAGCACAATACCTATCATTATTCTAAACGTGTTGCGTGGCCGGCAAAATCAGTGTTTCGGCAATTGTATGGGGTTTGCCAAGCTTAGCAATTCTATGAGCAACTACATAAGATGCTCCAGACACTGCTTGGAGATAGTGCTATGCTTGGACATGGTGGTTCGTTGTTGCTGGAGGCCATCACGTTTATGTTTAAAGAAGTCCACAGGCTTCTCTTTCTGACTTTTACGAATCAGAAACTTGTCCATGTTGTGTTTGTTTGCTGATACAGCGTATGAAGTTAATAAAGTTCTAATTTCAACGTCGTGTTCTTGTATGTGTGGTTGTGAACGACTTGCACACGAACAATGGATAAGGCTGTGCTAGGCAATGATTCCTAACCAAACGAACTGTACACAATGTAGACAGGGACAGCACAAAATAGTATTCAAGTGCTGGTGTTTTATTTGTTGCGGTGGATGATCAAAAAATGTAAAGGTAGGCTAGGTGTTAAGGAGAAAAGGGCTAGCTGTAGTTGGAAAAGGTAGCTAGCTAGGCTAGCTCTCGGGGCTACGAGCTTTTCTAAAAGATTGTGGAGCAAATTACTCCTTAGAATAGGCTACGAATAGACCTACTGCAAGTGCAGTAAGGTATTACTAAGGAAGGAGTGAGTCTTTAAAAATACTGTTTATAAAGCAATGAATATCTGAATGATAGAGGAAACAAGAGAAATTGCACAAACTCTGCAAAGTGTCGTCTCAGGGTGAGCGCTTACCTCCATGCCTGCGTTTTGTTTTTATACTCGGAAGCGGAGGTGCTACTCGCGTTGAAATGATAATACTCCGTTTTGATTGGTGGATCAGGAGCAAAACAGTATTTGATTTGTTTGGGTCAGTCCAGCCCCTTGCATTTCGCTACTGAGGGAGCTTTCACTAACCAGTGACAGGTCGGCGGGTTTTTTTTCTTTCTCCGTCTGTGACATCGCGCCCCCCCTGGAGAGTGTTCGCGCCCCCCCAGGGGGGCGCGCCCCCCACTTTGAGAACCACTGCCTTAGTGGAATCACACAAGGTTTCCATATGAGTGAGCTGAGAGAAAACTGCTCTCACAGAACAGATTCCTTCCTGCAGTTTATTTGTTGTTCAAGTCCCCCCCCCCCCCCCCCCCCCCCCCCCCCCCCCCCAACATTTCTACTCCCATCGTTTCCGTTTTTTTTTCCCAAAGTGCACGTTCTGTTCAGCTTGCTTCACTTACTTCACTGCAGACATTTAGAGGGAATTGCCGAGATGCGCGCACACACACACACACACACACACACACACGCACACACGTGCGCGCATAACAAAGCCCTGAGAAAATACACAGTGGACCAGTCAAATCTTCCCCATTATAAACAACACCCACTGCAGCCATTTTAGAGGCATTTGTTCTTAAGTTGTTACATGCCAATAATCCACTCAGAGGTCTCTGTATGAACACTTACTCACGCTCTCACCAGAGCTCTCCAGAACACACAAAGACAATCATTAGCTTTCTTGTCCGATTGTGATCAAAACACATGAATGTTCTAGGATCGCCAAACAACTCTGTGGCAGCGGACAAGAATGTCTCAGTTTCCAACTTGTGTGTCCAAACCACATGAGTCCAACTTGAAAAACCACATGCGTGCTCCCCTCACCACCCCCCCCCCCAACTCAAGTTGGGAGTCCCAACGCAGTGTCGTCTCCACATGAAAAGCCCAGACGAGCGAAATGAACATCGCTGGCTTAAGAGGAGGGGCTTTGTGCGTGGCTGCTTTGTTGTGGGCGCTGAATCTGTAGCTGGCTGCAGTCATGGGAGTTTCCAGTCCCCTGGCACTGTCCTAATCGTCACCATTAGTCTGCTGTAGTTCACAGGGCAACAGTGTTGCAAGAACTACAAAACAAGTGGGGAATCACTGAGAGCTGAAAAAAGAGGATGACTTGAGCTATCTCCATGATTTACTGTACTTATAATGTTTTTTTTTATGTAAGGGCCTGACCTTGATAAAGGCAGGCTGGAGTGTCTGAGTTTCCTCAGGTGATAAAAATCCCATTCTGCCCCGTCTGTGTGGGAGCGTCCTGCCTCCTTCATTAGCGCCGCCTATCTTGACAGCGTGAGGCTGCCGTAATGGATTCGTTGTAAGATTGGGAATGTCAGAGTGAATGATAGCTGGAATGCAGGGGAACGAGACTGGGGAGAGGCAGGCGTTGACCCTGGCGACCACAGGGGGATAATTGACCATCACCTCTCTACCCCAATCATCTGAAAGGCATGAGGCTGGGATGGCTTTCAGCTGCCAGCTGAACTAATTTCCCTCTCTCTCTCTCTCTCTGGTTCTCCCTCCTTCTCCCTCTTTTCCCCTCCTTTTTCTTTCTTCCTTTCTGTCTGTCTTTCCTTCTGTCTTGCTTTTGCACTCTCTCTCCGTCCTTTTAACTTAGTCATGTTTGGTGCCTGTTGTTCAGCTCTGTAAGGAGAGAGAGAGAGAGAGAGAAAGAAAGAGAAAGAAAGATATAGGGTCAGCTGGGCTAGTGCCTGAGGTGTATGCGTTGGATTGAATCAAAAGCAAAATGGTTTGCTCTTGACATGATGCAGGACCCACGCTGGGCCTCACATGCTTGTCTCTCCCCCAGCACTGCACCGTGGAGAGACGTGCTGAAATGGGCTTCTTACATAAACCCCCAGAGACCAAGTCGGCTTTGGGCAATTAAGAGCTTAGAAGTCAGAATCGTTTGATTTCTCATTTATGTCATATGATCAGGACCTGCTAAGAACACCTTCACTTTGATATGGTGTTTGTTCTTCCTTCCAAAAAAGAGCTGTACACTCTGCATATCAAACACTCCTGGAAGCAAATAGAGCTAATAGATTTTGAACCACGGTAGTCTATCATAAACTTTTATTTCTCATTTACTTTTGTTTACCGCTTTTTTTTTTTTTATTCATTACCCATTTTCATGCCCTTGTAAATTTCTGGAAAGGGCTGCGAGTTGGCAGCTCTAACCCACCGCTGATGTTCTGTGCCCCCCTCGCCCGGCATCGCACTCAATGACCCCCTCAGAAACATTCATCTGAAATGGGGATGCTCACTGCCCCTATAATTGTTTATTTTGTGTTATCGCTGGGAAGTCTGCCAGCGGGTGTCATCGCAGGCATTTTCACCCGTTGTGACACCCTCTGAAGAGGATCTCCGCGCTGCTTGTTCGGTTTCAGCTGCCCTTTGGGGGGGGGGGGGGGGGGGGTCACGTTTTTCTAGAACATTCTGCATCGCTCAGTTCTGCACTCAGAGGCCCGCGTGTTTGCAGGGACCAAAACCCAGCAGTCTGTCTGTCTACCAGGCAGTAGAACTAAACCAGGGGCAGGTCCTCAGAGAGCGGAGGCCCCCCATGCTGGGCTCCTCCCGCTGGGCCCTTGCCTCCACCGGCTTTCTCTCTCTCTGCTCATGAACATGTTGAAATACGGCTGTAACTCATCCCTTACCGGAGCCCTGTCTCAGATTTACATCGATGTGTGTTTGGAGTTCTGAGACCTAGCAGGCCTCGCTATAAACAACCCCAAATGGGTTTTTGAAGCTCCAAAATGGTGCATTCAATCATGCACCCACACACTGTGAATAGAGGTCCGTAGTAAACTGACATAAAGTCTAAAATTCGTTTTTTATATTTGTGCTTTGGGGAGAAACAATTACATTTCATGTCAATCTCACTGGCCTTCCAAAATGTAAATCACATAGGTTATGTTCAGAACGCATATTGGTCTCTGTATCAATATAAAGATATGAACGTCCGTGAAGAATGTCCTTCTGTTAAATCTGAATTCTGTTCCTCCTGGGAACAGTAGCTTGCCTATAAAGTCCAATCTGCATATTGATTTTCCATCCAGCCCCATCCGCACAATTGTAAACGCTGCACCATACAGCAGTCTTCATGTATGGGGAGTCATTGAGTCATGGAAACCCTGCCTTCTTCCATGACTAGTTCTACTCGGCTGGGCACAATGGCGTCTTTGAGGTCTCCTCATCCTCCTTCTCACCAGCTTCTCTGCTGACATGCCCACAGTACAGCAAAACCATTCAAGTATCTCTCTCTCTCTCTCTCTCTCTCTCCCTGCATTGTACAATGTGTGGGTGAGTTTCATATGGTTCAGTGGAGGAGCTGTCAATCGCCAACCGCCCACTAACTGTGAATGTCCGGCCGTACGGCAGAGTGTGACCCTTTCAATGGGAACCTTTGTCCTTGCTGTCAACACTACAGTAATGCCAGAAGAGTGTGTGTGTGTGTGTGTGTGTGTGTGTGTGTGTGTGTGTGTGTGTGTGTGTGTGTGTGTGTGTGTGTGTGTGTGTGTGTGTGTGTGTGTGTGTGTGTGTGTGTGTGTGTGTGTGTGTGTGTGTGTGAGAGAGTGTGTGTTTGTGACAGTGCCAGATCTGTAAATATGTGCTTCTGTGTTCCCGTTAAGAGATTGTAAATGTGTGTGTGTGAGTGCATTTGTGGATTTGACTGTGCCAGACCGGTGTAGTTACATTGCTGGATTGGGATTGAGCTCCTTTTGAGTTGGCTGAGTGTCATTTGACTTTGTGCTGTGTTTTTAAATTGTATAAACATTTTCAGCTTTTGTCAAGGACATGATCTGTTTGAAAACATCGAAATGCTTTGAACCAATCGCCCATCAGTATGTTTAAAAGGGTTGAGGGTGTTGATGTTTTTTTACCCTACAAAGTGAAACGTGAAAAGTCCCCAACCATCAGAAGAAAGCCCCTGCAAACCCTTCCACACACTTATCACGTACAGATCAGAACTGCCACAACAGCTGCCCTCTCTCTCCATTGAAGTGAATGGCAGCAGATGCCATTCCCAATGCATAAATGCCACATATAAGAAATGCAGTGTCCAACCCCCTTGTTTGTACTAGTTTTTCAAGGGCATTAAACCATGTGGAAATAACTGCGGGATTCTGGGTATGAGACGTAGTGGCTGTGCCACTGCCTGTGTAATTGGTGTCTATAAGTGTTTTTGATTAGGAGTCAGGCTTGTTGGAGGAATACAACTGGGCCAAATTCGGTTGGCTTTGGGCTGTCATGTACTTTTAGTCTGGGCCTTTCAGGGCCACCCTTGCCCAACCGCCTGATCTTGCTTAAGCGCTGGAGCGGCCCACGCTACATACTTGGAATGGGCTTCCTTCTCTGGCTGGCCTAGTCAAACCCCACAGGGGTTACATGGTCAGACGCGGGGGAATGCCAGCGAGGGACTGGGAACTGCCTTGTGTGTGTGTGTGTGTGTGTGTGTGTGTGTGTGTGTGTGTGTGTGTGTGTGTGTGTGTGTGTGTGTGTGTGTGTGTGTGTGTGTGTGTGTGTGTGTGTGTGTGTGTGTAAAGTGAATGCAAGTTGAACAGCTGTCCTCTATCACAAAGTCATGAAACTGCTGCTGCTGTTCCAGAAGTGGGAACCCAACCGTCTCTAATGATGCATCTTTTGTGTTCTCTCTCTCTGTGTGTATCTGTGGGAAACGTCAGGGAACCCAGTATCTGTAATGATGCCCCCCCTGGTGTGTGTGTGTGTCTGTGTGTGTGAGAGCCTCCAGAAGCCCAGCATTCCTAATGTTAACTCCAGTGGACATCTGTCTGTTTATGCACATGCGTGTGTGTGTCTGTGTGAGACAGAAAAGAAAAAGAAAAACATTCACAGGAAAGTCAGCATCCTTGACGATGTACGCTCTGGAATGTGTGTGTGGAACTGCAGGAAAACCTAGTTTCCCTAATAACGGTTTCCTCTAAAGAGGAACCTTCCCAACCCACTACTGGCGGATAACAAATCACCATGACAGCCTTGCACAGCACAGCACTTTGCCTTGACTTATGACACCATCCATGGAGGCCCATTTGTGAAATCCTGAAGCCCTGCAAGTGCTTTGCCACGAGCTGTTTTTTGATGTTTTGACGACAGGATCGGAACACTCCCAAATTTCAGCATGTTTTACGATAACCAGTGTGGTTAGTATCTGTTTGTAGCCCGTATGTACGCCTTGTTCGCTTGAACGTTCCATTTTTCGTAGGAGAATATGATCTGTCCCGTTCTGTTTGTCTAATTACGGATTTGGATGTTCACAAAAGAGCTTCACAATTGCCTCAACATACTACACAGTCAGCCTCTTCAATCAAAGAAGTATTTTGTTCCCGGAGCTTCGGGGCTAACTTCATTAGATTTCTATTCCCCAACTCTCGTTTCCATGGAACCCGTCTTTGTTTTGAAGCGAGTGGGACAACACAGGGTTTGTGGACCCCCCTCTCAGCCGTGGGAGGCATGGACGATGTCTTTTTGATTAATTGATGTGGCTTTTTCACTTTCCCCCTCAGGTGTAAGTGATAGGCCACAGAAAACGTGGCTGAGAGGTGAAATGTAGATTTGAAAGCCTGTGAAAAATGAGACGAGTCTGTCCAAATAATCAGGGCCGTCTCAGGTGTATGGCGAAGGCCAGCTGGAGACTCAGAGATGGAGAGAGTTCAAATGTACTCTTAGTAATGACATGGCAAAGTCTTTTTATTAGTAGTCTTCCACAAGTGTGGTTTCGCTCCCGTCTCCCTTATTTCTCATTCTTTTCTCATTTATTTTTAATTTGTCATTCTGTTCTCTCTTCCTCTCTCTCTCTCTCTCTCTCTCTCTCTCTCCCTCTCTCTGATATGAACCAGGCTGTGGGCCTCCTCTGAAGCGTTTGTTGTGGCCAGTGGGAGCCCAAGTTAGTACCCAGTCCCCTGGGCTCGGCCGTAAACATCGTCTGGAATTAAACAGCTCAAACTTCAGAGCCCGGCCTAATCTCCTTAAACCCATCGCCATGGAGAGCTTCAAAGCCCAGGGTGACAAGGATGAGCTGGGCATGGCAAAGTAACTGTGTGTGTGTGTGTGTGTGTGTGTGTGTGTGTATGTGTGTGTGTGTGTGTGTGTGTGTGTGTGTGTTAGAGAGAGAGTGTAAGAGAGGATGAGCCTGCCAGAGAGAGAGAGAGAGAGAGAGAGAGAGAGAGAGAGAGTGTGTGTGTGTGTGTATGTGTGTGTGTGTGTGTCCTAGGGGAAACCAAATTTTCCAATCTCCTCTTATGTCACTTCAAGGGATCTTTTTATGTTCTTTGTGATTCCTCCACTTCAACTGTGTGTGTTCGAACTGGTGAGTCACTGGCTTCTGCGTGATAGCCAATGTGACTCCTCTTTTCCCCTGACCTTTAGCATGCATCATTCCTTTATTCAGGAGGAGATCAAGGAAGAAGAAGAAGTAGGAAGAAGAAGAAGAAGAAGAAGAAGAAGAAAGAGAAGAAGTAGGGAGACAAAGAAGAAGTGAGGAAGAATGAGAAGAATTAGGAGGCGAAAGAGGAGTAGAAGAGGACAGAAAAAGCAGCACGCTCAGAGAGCACTGTGGTGGCAGGCTGCTATTTTTACTGGGCTCCCTTTGGTTCCGGCCTCCTCCCACGGTGGTTTCTCCCCAGCGCTACGTGCTCATTGTGGGCTAGCACGGCTCGCGTTAAACCCTGACAGGTCCTAACTGGTTTGGCTTGGAGTTGGCTGCGTGACAAAACAACAAGGACCCAGGATGCAATTTCCCTCCAGTCCTGCCACTCTACATCATGGGCGGAGGGCCTCTGGGTCCTCTGTTGTCGCAGCGGCATAGGGCTTGGTCATGCCAGGGTGCCTGGAACTGCGCTAACCACCAGCGGCATGAATTGGTTCCGTGCCTGGCCCTGAAAGGCTACTTTTATATACTGCCCATAGTGTGAATTCCAGTGGTTATATGCTTGTCGCGGCTCTTGGCTTGTGGTCGGTGCTGTGCATATGTGTCTCCAGCCATAGAAGAACAAAACATCCCTTCCCATAAGCCATGGGAACGGACTGGCGAGAATAGGACTCGTGGAGGGCTAGGAGGGCTAGACCACTGAGGAGATGTACTCCACAAATACTTTATTTGAAGGCCGAGCTCTAGTCGTCAATCATGTGGAGAATATGAATGTTTAAGGAAACTGTAGATTTATAGCGGTTAAACAAGAGCACTACTTTTCAGGGTTCGAAATATGATCAGTCATAAACCACCAGCTTCTGGAAATTGGTTGACATGGATTTCTCATATTTCAGTGCTATTGTCAGCAGGAAGGATTTCACTAGATGGAGTCATTGTAAACTCAATGGATGGACAACGTATCTATCAACACCAGATCTTCACACTTTCAGCCATGAGGGACACCCCCTTTTCCCCCCAGAATGCATTTCTGACTAATGCACTGCAGCCGTCTTGTGGGGAAACATAATCGTTCATATCACGTTCTCAGCCACACCAGGCTGTTGATGGCCAAGAATTAAACTCATATCTGGGTAATTTCCTTTATTAATTGAGTTGGAGACAGTCCAGGACATTCCTCTGGTTTGTTTGTCTCTGTCTGTCTCTCTCTCTCTTTCCCTGTCTCTCCCTCTCTCTCTCTCTCTCTCTCTGTATCTGTCTCTCTCTCACTCTCTCTCTCTCTCTCTCTCTCTCTCTCTCCATCTCCCTCTCTCTCTCTCTCTGTATCTGTCTCTCTCTCTCACTCTCTCTCAATCTCTCTCTCTCTCTCTCTGTATCTCTCTCTCTCTCTCTCTGTATCTCTCACTCTCTCTGTATCTCTCTCTCTCTCTCTCTCTCTCTCTGTATCTGTCTCTCTCTCTGTGCTCGCCCAGCAGACCTATGCTCTGTCTGGCGAGTGGTGGAGCATCCGCAGGCCGGTTCTGTGGGTCCTCACGGGCCCAAGCCTCTCAGCCTTGTGGTGAGTGTGTGTTTATGTATGGTTGGTGGGACGTGTTTAAGCCGCTGTCTAAATGGCCTGAAAAGAGAAGAGGAGAGAGGAGAAGTGAAGGAAAGAGAAGGGAGGAGAAGAGAAGAGAAGAGAAGAGAGGCCATGCCCAGCCTGGTGGAGTATCACCTATGCTCCAGCTCACTGTCATCATATCTGTCTCCATGTCTAGTGCTGGTTTGACATCCACTGCTCAAGTTGTCCTTGGTTGATGATAAGCTTCCACACAGAGCTATGCTGCTTCCAGTTCCGCACAAAACAACAAAAAGTTTTAAAAACAGAAAAAATACAAAACCAATGCATGAACACAAACAACATTTTGTCATTATACTTATAGTAAAAGGTTATGTTAAGGCTTTCGACCTGAACGACCTTAAAATGAAAAATGGAAATGTAACCCCTTTTTCCCTAGTGCTAGAGAGTACTCGAGGCACACTCATATATTACACAAAATAGAATCCTGGGTTTGCAGCTGTTGTTGGTGAGCTGGCTGGACTTCCTGTGTATCTAAGCTAATCAAATGTGAATGAATTCAGTAGCGTGGTGCCTCCACTGTGGAAATACCTAGAATTATTAAGTATACTATGTATTTCCCCAGAGTGTATACATACTGTATATAAATATATATATAGAGAGAGAGATAGATAGATAGGCCTATGCATAATGGGCCTAATATATATTATCGATGGAGGAAGATCAAGATAGCAATGGGCTACTTGATCAAATCTGGTGTCCGCGCACCACTACAGATAAAAACCGTTCATGATAACATCACAATAACAGCACACCATGAAACAGATATACAACATTGCTACGGCTGCACACACATACATAGGCCTAAGCCTAATAGACACAAAACACAAGTGCAATGGTTGACTATTCAAATAAATAAACAGAAAGAAATACTTTCTCTTAAGCACTCACAGAAGGACAACAGCTTTATCGGAAATGCGGAAGTTATGTCATCTTTGTAAATATCCACCTGCCTGTTTGCTTGCAGAGCTAGTTCCTCATCTGTTGCAGTGAAGTGTTTCAGGTTGTATAACTTTGAAGGTGTCCACCAGTGAATCTCTGGGTCAGCTGGTAGATCACAATATTAACACGGGCATGGAACATATGCACACGAAAATAAGACTCTTGTCTTGACAAAGTTTGTAAAACTGCACCATCACTGTCCTCCAGCCGAATGCGCTCAAACATTTGGTTTACTCCCCACTTGTTGGAAATGCCTTCTGCTGTCAGCTTGGCATCCTCAAAATATTCTTGGAATGCGGTCAGGGGTCTGATGGAGCTGCCCAGTAGCTGAACTGCTGTGGCCAGGTCTGCATCTTGGGATTGCAGAAGTTTTGTTCCAAAATCTTGCCTTAGAGAACAAGACAAATTAAGCCGAGACTTCCCACCTAGTGCTGATCAATCCTCAAAATGCCAACAGGGCTCACAATAGCTATATCTAGCTTGGGTCAATGGCATAGCCATGTCCATGGTGTCTCCAAACCAGACTTTTTGCTGATATAATATGCTGTAGCAAAGCAGTGGTTGTCCTGTGTGGGATTATGTGGGAAAGTGCCTGTGGGTTACATGACCACTTAGACACAGTATAACATTTGACATTTGCACCTACATCCTCAGGAAAATGTGTTGTGTTAGTGGGATGCTCATGCAGAGATATAGTGGCAGTTGTAGTAATTGACTTTGGTGTGTGCTCAACCTCTTCCTCCTCCACATTCTCACCTTCTCCGGTGCTGTTGGATTGCCCGCTGGTGCTAGCATTAGCCGTCGAGCTGCTGCTGCTGCTGCTGCTGCTGCTAACAGCCGCTGCAGGTGCCTCATTCAGTTCTTGCTAAGTAGCAAATAATTACACTAAGTGTAACCATGTTTAACCCTGTTTTACCGTAAGCCTTAGAAGAAAAAAAAAAAAATTAGTTCAAGCAATTTCAAATATTCTAAACTTTTTGGAATGAAATAAGAAAGAATATGCAAATATACCAATCAATGAAGAAATCAGTGGCAGTTAATGATCAATCACAATCATCACATTTCCCCAATATTACACTATTTGCACACAGAAATTAAATGAAATATGAAATAATGATATACAACAAAAACAAACAAACAAGGCTGACTTCACACAGCAACGCAAGCGTGCATATAATTGGTGGAGACACAGGACACACACACACACACACACACACACACACACACACACACAAACACACGCAGGCCGAGGTCGCCGCGAATTTGACTTCTGCATTTTCCCATCCCGGACAGTCCTTCCTCCAGGACCCCAGGAGCAGTGGGCAGCTTTTTTAAGCGCCCGGGGACCAAGTGAAGTGAACCGTCCATCTTGGTCAGGGATGGACAGGAGAGTGTTCTGTTCTTTTTGCATGTTTTTCTGTTGGGGTTCTTAGTGGAGGAAACCCCCTGTGAGCACGGGGAGAACATGCAAACTCCAGTGAGATGAATAGTAACCCTACCAAATTAACTGAAGCAAGCACATGGAATACAGAGTTAACTAGAATTAACGTTGGGGCCCACATGCTGCATTGGTGCACGTAGCATAATCCAATGATAGTGAATGAAACATGTCAGTAACAAAATAGTTTTTGCAGGCTGCTTTTACATAGTCCGATGTCGCTATCCTTAACTAGTTTGATGAAAATGTCTGGTTTCACTACCAAAACAGAGTACTCACACAACTTTGCATTGTAACGTTAGTAATGCAAAATGGCAGGCCAATCAATAGTACAGCCACTGCTGGTTGAACAGCTGGTTGATTTCCAGGCTGCTTCACTCTATATCAGTTTTTGTCTTGTCCTTTACCATCACGTTATGTGAGTATAGTCTTTGGTAACTCACAGCAGTTAAAATAGCAGCACATTAGATTAAACTACATAAATATCATGATGGAAAGGTGACATTTTGTCCTCAGATGCATTCCTCTCTTGGAGCCCAGCGTAAGCACATGCTGCCAAAAAGGGCCTTGGTCGAATTTCCAAATGTCTCGTTTCAGTTTCCTGAGATATCGAATGTGTCAGAAGTATGCAGAGTAAACCCCATATCTTTACAAAACCTGGAAGTGACACTTAGTGCTGGAGCTGAGGAGGCTGAAACAACAGGGATAAAGGAACTGCCACAGAAGCCCAGAATATTCCACAGATACCATCTCTTCCTGTGCTAATCGAATTCAGAAGAGCAAAGAGAAGGAACGCCATGACTGCTGATTGGAACGTGTGCAGCAGTGCTACGACTCCAAGGAACCGCCTTCAAGTTCCCCAAGGAACCGCTTTGCCTTCTAACTTACGGAAGATTGATGTACATTCCAAAGTCTTGATATTAAAAAAGAAACAGCACAAGCATGTCTACCTATGTGCGGTTTAAATAAATAATAGGTATAATAAAATGCGTCGGTATAGTTGGAATGAGAAGGCACTGATGTTTGTAGCAACCGTGATTCATCCACGCATGCGGGAGAAATGGCTGGTGCTGGAGCAGGTTACAGCTCCCCTCCTGGGATGAAAATGGAAGCTCTTTACCTCTGTGTGCACGGCAATAAAAGAGGGCTGCTGCTGGATTGCCGGGGTTGGCCAGAGCCCCATCGCTTTCCTTGCTGCTCCTGCTCCTGCTGCTGCTGCTGCTTCTGCCTCATTCCCCCATCTGTGGAAGTGCTTTTGAGACTTGGCTCCCGCCCCGGGTTATAATATTTCTGTTCGACCAAACTATTTTTTTTTTCTCTCGCTCTCTTGAGTTTAAGATGGATTTTTTGGAAGATAGAGGACAGGCTGGTCCTGATATTTATTAGACGACTCCCTGGACACACACACACACACACACACAGACACACACACACACACACACACACACAGTGCTATGCTCTGTTCTTCACTCAAAGACAAGGATCTCATTTAAAACACCTGGGCCCATCCTCACCAGCCAACAGGCTGAGCCCTCAGAGAGTGAGCTCTCACAGGGAACCCCAAGACTTCACTCCATCAGTAATCTCAGCAGAGGGGGATAGGGGGCGTCACACAGAAATAGAGAGAGCTGCAATGCTCTCCTAGGAGGAAGGGGTTTTAGTGGAGGTCCGGGTACATCATATCCCCAACATTTACAGTTTTGGTCGTGAAAAGTGTATACATTTTTAGTAGTAATAGTATAGAGCATGATTATGAATACATATGTGTGTATGTTAATGTTATCTCACCTGCACAGCTGTCGGTTGTTTGTGTATGTGTGTGTGTGTGTGTGTGTGTGTGTGTGTGTGTGTGTGTTTGTGTTAAAAAAAAGTCTCACCTCTACTGATTAACTTGTCACTTTGTAATTGGGAAGTGCTGTCATGCTGATAGCCCACAGGAAGTGTTTTTAGTCTTTGACACTTCATTGATGACCTGTCAGCCGTGTTTGCGGTTACCCAGATTTCCTTCTCAGGACTCCACACTGTCTGACTCTTTAAAAGGATGTGGCTGGTTACTGATTGAATCCACATCACAGTGTCCTAAGGTGAACTTCATGAAGACTGCTATGTAGGCTCTTACTTAGGCCGTGGGTTAAACTCTACCATCTTTGTTGCTCTGCAGAAATTGTATGGCTTTCTTCAGCAAGTATGGGATTTAGATCTTCAACACCTTAGCCAAATAAACCATCACTTTAAAGAGTAAAACTACAACCACATGTTCCGTTATTCAGTTATGGGAGTGTGTGTCTGTGTGTGTGTGTGTGTGTGTGTGTGTGTGTGTGTGTGTGTGTGTGTGTGTGTGTGTGTGTGTGTGTGTGTGTGTGTGTGTGTGTGTGTGTGTGCGCGCATGTGTGCCTGTGTCTTTCAGTTAGTGTTTTGTTCCTTCATACTTTTGGACTGAAACCAATGGATTGAATTTCTTAAATTTCTTGAAAAATTCTTGCACCCCCGCGGTCAGGGTGAAAACATGTCAGACAAATGCTCTGGGACACGTATGGTACAGTTGGGCTTATATGAGTGTGACGGATGTCTGGCTCCCAGCTGGCCCATCTTAGGGCATGAATGCACCCCCAGAAAGATGAGCTGGGGCACAAGACACACTGGACACCGCTAGCCCGCCCCGATTAGCTACAGCCTTTCAACAGGAACCTGATCACCTAGCGTCACTAATAATTCACTAATTAACGATGACGCATTGCTGTAGAAGTGGACCAGGAAACATGTGTGAGTAGTTGGGATCTGAGTATATGTCTCGAGACATTCGAAACTGGTGAACCACTCCTACTTGTTGATTTTCGGAGCAGAACCATCTGCGGGTCTGTAAGGAAGGTATATAGGTGGAGTGTGTGTGTGTGTGTGTGTGTGTGTGTGTGTGTGTGTGTGTGTGTGTGTGTGTGTGTGGGTGTGTGTGTGTGTGTGTGTGTGTGTGTGTGTGTGTGTGTGTGTGTGTGTGTGTGTGTGTGTGTGTGTGTGTGTGTGTGTGTGTGTGTGTGTGCGTGTGTGTGCGTGTGTGCGCGTGTGTGAAACAGCAGGGCTGGCCCTGACAGTGTTGGAGCACTAGGTGTGATTTTACCTTGTCTCGCACCACTGCCACCCCCCCCACCCCCAAAAAAAAAATATATATATGCTATCGTTATATATATGCTATATGCTATAAGTGTGGAATCACTGAGAAATGGTCTTGCTTTTGGAAGAAAAAACACACTTTTTCCATCCAAATAACGTCAAATTGATCAGAAATATACTGTAGACATTGTTGTAAATTATTGACTATTGACAACTGGAAATTATATAGATTTTGCATGAAATATTTAAAATGGCATGAAAGACCCATTTTCTGCATCCATCGCTCCTGTTTCAATGGCACTTTATGTTCCCTAAATTCCTAAATGATGTTCAAAAGGCTAATTTATCATTAGCAAAGCCTTTTTCAAATACGTTTGCGAGGCTGAAGACTGTTGTGCAGTTCAAGGAAGCAATCCAACCGGTCTTCTTTGGATCTGAAGCATCAGCACTGGAATGGAATGGAACTGATTATGGTCTAAAAATTGTCAACAAGAAAGGGCCTAGAGCCTAGACATCAGGCTTTTATTGTTCTAAGACATTAAGGCTATTCCATGCAAAAAATTGGCAAGAAACTGGTGAAATGTTCCAAACGTGTGCACCACATCCGTCACAGAACAGTGCATGCTGGCTTTAACCAGAATACAAAGAGAAGCGTGGGGGGGGGGAGGACTGTGCAGGTGTATAAGAATCTCTACCTTGAGAAACAGATGCCTTACAGGTGTTCAGCTGGCAGCTTTATTAAGTAGTACCCATAAAACACCAGTCTCATCAGCAACAGTGAAGAGGCTCTGGAATGCTAGCCTTCTAGGCAAACTGCCATATCTGAGGTTGGCCTATGAAAGTAAAGGACTAAAATGGGTGAAAGGAAACATATGATTAAAAATAAGTTATAGACAGACCAGTTTAAGTAGAGGTGTTCAGATCACAGAGAAGAAACTTTGTGAGGCAAAGAACAAATTAAAAGACACCATCTCTCAAGCTTGGTAGAGAAAATGTGATGGTCTGGGAGGGGGGGGGCTTTGGTGCTTTGTCATTTGTACAGATTAAAAGGAATCTTCAAAAAGGTAGGCTATAACTCCACTTTACCATAACTCCATCGCCATGTCATACCCTGTGGACGGCACTTGACTGCAGCCAATTTGATCCTACAACAAGACAGTGATCCAAAGCATTGCTCCAAATTACACAAGCCTTATTTAGTGAAGAATATGTAATGCTGCAAAAAAATAAAGCACATTTTCAAGCACAAAGTTGTTATTTCTAACACTGACAATGTCTTGACTGTATTTCCGATTAACTGTGAACCTTAATTGTCATTTTCTGGGTGATTCCAAACTTTTGAACGGTAGTGTGTGTGTGTGTGTGTCATGAAATCTTATGAATAAAATGATCATAGAAAGTGCAAACTCAAAAGTCATTAGGCAAATCATAGGCTCGTGAAGGCACAAATATTTGTAGCCTATTTGAACGAAACCACTTCTTGTTATTCATATAGTCATACGTCTCAAAAATAAATTACAAGTAAATGAGGCCAAACGAAAATAGGCAAAAACAGAATAATGGAGCTGAGGCGGCTCAGCTAGTGCATGGAAACTTGCACATTTGGACACTTTTCAGAGCTGTGCTTTTATTATAATAATTTTTTCGGGGAAAATAAACAAAAATTTGCAGATATCAGCATGGGGAAGACTATCTGCTACTTTGTCAGTGAAACACATAGGGTGGTTGGGGTCACACATTGTACTGCAACCCACCATCAGGGGCACTAGATCTATGGTTGCTTCCATTTTTGAAGACGCCACGATGATCATTTTATTCATAAGATTTCATGATTGATATGAGAATGCACAAGCATGCGTGACATAGGCTATGCCTCTTTGACATAAACCCATCTTTATTGTCATGATACTAAAGATATCCAGTCCAATCAGCACTTTCCAGGGCGGGGCTCCACAAGAGAAGTGATAACGGTGCAAGGGCTAAATAATGTGCAACAGGTGAAGTAGTCCATGCCCCATGCCCACAAGCACCCACAGATACACCCACAGATACACCCACACAACACAGTGCGAGAGAGTAATAGACAGACAACCAGTATAAATAGCATGGAGCTAATGAGAGGGAAAGAGAGAAAAGAGAAGGGGGTGAAAACAGAGAGCTCATGAGAAAGGAAGAGAAAATAAGAAAGAAAGAGTCGTTCCAGTGCATCTCCTGGCTGCATATTGTACTGTGCTGCGCTGATGCGCAGCTGTTGTGTTGGAATGTGTTCTGTGTGTGTAGCATCTCACCCACTGGAGCTCCGTCTGGATGAAGGGCTTGAGTACAACGTGTCCTTCCTCCCTGCATGCTTTCCTTCAGCAGGGAGTATTTACAGAGACATAAAAGGGTAATTTTCTGCAACGGCTCATTATGTTACCTAATCCTAAATCCTCTAAATTCCTAAATTTTATCATTGGCAAACCCTTTTTAAAATAAGTTTGTGTGGCTGAAGAGCGTTGTGGCTGATGAGTGCTCTGCATGTGTTAAAGAGCGAGTAGCCTACTGCTTTTTCCAAACCTGTTGGCCCTGTAAGGTAATGAGCACATACCGTGTGTTTGCTCTTCTATTAAACATGAATGACCAGCAATTATGTATACTTTGCATCCCAGCAATTACCAATGTAGATATAGATATATATTGATATGACCATAAGGTAGCACGTCTCTAAACATTACCCTTTAGTATTTAGAAATACCTTCAGGAAGAGGTGCTAACGATGTGACTCTAATGATATTACCAGAATATTCTGTGTGTGAATGTCCAAATGCTGAAGTTTTATTTTTGGATCGTTGTAAAGCAATCAAGTTGGTATGAAGAAACTATACGGCACTTAAAACACTGCATGTTGTTTCCAACCTGGCTAACACATTTTGGCCATCTCTGCGGCATCTTATGATGAAAACACAAATCTTTTTTAATCATTCGAGGAGACCAGGAATGTTATCTATTGAAATGTTTCTATGACGATTGAGATAAATAACTGGGGGAAAAAACTTGAATTTGCACAGTATATCATGTTAGGCAAACAAGTTATGTCCTGTGTGAAACACAAGGGAACGTTGCAGTGTAGTTGATTTATGAGAAAGCAGCAGGCTGTCTCTCTCTCTCCCTCTCTCTCTCTCCCTCTCTCTCTCTCCCTCTCTCTCTCTCTCTCTCCTCTCTTTCTCTGTCTCCCGTACACTCTCACTGTAAACAGCCTGACACTGAGTTAGCACATTACAAGAGAGGCAGATAGGGTAGCTTCTGGGGAGTTGAATTTTTGCATTCCTCTGTTACACCACCCCCCCCCCCCCCCCCCCCCCCCCACACCCACCCCTTCCTCATAACAGTCCCAGCCCCTCAGTAGTGCAGAGATGTGTCCTCGTGGCCCTTGAGCTATGGGTTGATACATGATGGGCCCTTATTTCATGGACGGGAAATGAGCAAAGTCCATCGTGCATGAACCAAAGCTATTGTGTGGCGAGTGAGAGCATTGCACTAACCAGTTCTGCTAAGGATCTTGCTCATGGTATTAAAATGAGTTTGCCAAGTTATTAAATTAGGTTTAGCTCATATGCCCAGTAGTCATGAACCTGACTATGTTTTAGTGAAGAGCACTGTTCTCTAAAAAGTGTTCACATCAAAGTACCGACGGGAGCTAGAAGTGTTTTGAGATCCTGCTGGCTTACTTCATAATAAAAGCCCTTATTACAGTATACTTAATAAAAACTAATACTATGCACTCAAGCAAATATATATTATTTAATTTTACCTGTCCAAACTCTAACTCTCCAAATGTATCAAAATGTAAAAATATGTATCTACTGATTCATTAAGCACTAAGTACATAACATATGAGACTTAATAAAAAAAAAGTTTGCCCTACCCTTTTAAAATAGATTTGTTTTGGTATTTGCCAAGAGCAGTTTATTGTGGAACTGTTATGGAATGGATGTGGCTCTCAACATCAGTCTGACTTTTTACATCCTAATACTTCTGGGTGGGCGAGGCTCATGCTCCAGTTCCCTTTAAAGCACTTTTAAAAAGACAGAGCCTCTTCAACGAATGAGCTGGGCATATAAACCTGAACAGAACCCATCAGAGTTTACGCCATACAAAGGGCGTACTGTGAGCCCCCGTTGTAATCCTTACTGGCGGAGTCTGTCATTAACGGAGAGGGCAGAGCTTGTGCTGCCTGTGTGTGTGTGTGCAGTAGGTGGAGAGTAAACACAAGGCTTTGTGTTTGTGGTCTTTCTTTCGTGCCGTGTCATGTTGAAAGCCTTTGTTTTCGGTAAAGGGAGATAGAAAGACGGAAAATAATTATTAAGTTCTCTTTGTCATTACTCTACTAGAGCAGAGGCAACCAGCAAGAAAAGGAGGGAGAGAGAGAGAGAGAGAGAGAGAGAGAGAGAGAGAGAGAGATGAAGGCAGATGTTAGTGTACAGTTAGCCGGGGAGTTGTAGTTATCTGTGTGAAGTGTGGGCCAAGGCCAGGCACTCAGATCGGCCCCATCTCGTGAGTCTGCACCTCAAAAGCAGCACACCACCCTCGTCTCCAGGATAATTACAAAGCACAGGGGTTATCTATGGCAACGGAGTGCATCGACACAAATCATTTCCTGTAGCCAGTGGCGATAGCTATTACTCAAATAGGCCTTTTCAAGTTGAAAAAAACAAACAGTTTATGATGTGTCTTTTAAGAGAAAAGGAGGGGAGGCCGCCTCTGGCTTTTAGTTCTGTTGGATTGTACTCCATTTAAAATTAGAAGAGACAGTGGAAACCTAAAATTTGTGTCTAAGCTAACTAGCTAACAGCCTAAAAGCTAGCTGTCTAACTGATATATTATGCAGTAACGTGCTGTAAAAGCTGCTCTTACATTTTCACAGGGCACAAAACATACATAGTGAACAGCCTGGGTGGGTAAGATGTGTTTATGATATCTCTATTTCTCCTGGCCATATACCATCAAATTTAATTTGGAATGTTAAAGAAACTAGCAGTTACCTACAAAAAAACATACCTTAAACAGTAAACGCCTCACATAATGTTGCTTTAACCGAAGCATTTCTCTGCATCCTTGGTTGGCCTTCTCCTCCACGGCTCCTTAAACATTAGTCACCAACTGACCCTGAGACCAGATGTTCCTGGAACGCCGTCACTTGGGCATCCGGCGTTCCTTTTACAACTGGCCCAATTACGGCTAAAAATGGGAGAAAAATGCTCGACTCATTAGCCGGGCTCCCCTGATCGCATATCACTGCAGGCTGGAGCGCCGCTGTGCTCTGTGGGCTTTCAGAGTCCAGGATGTCCCTCTCCTATTTTAATTAGGGATGGATGCGCGTCTGCTCGACCGCTGGGTTATTTATTTACCGGTTAGCCGGGCTAAGGACCGGAGGTACAGTGTGATGTTGCAACATCCCAGAGCGACAGTCTGTTTGTTTCTCAATGAAGTGACTCAACAGTCATGAAGAGGTTTCTGAGCGTGTTTGTGGAGAGGATGTGTGTGTGTGTGCGTTTGTGTGTACGTGTTGCTGAGTGTTTATGTAATGCATTTCGGAGTGTGTCTTAATGCATACATGTGTGTGTCTGTGCACGTGTGTTGGAGTGTGTGTGAGTGTGTGTGTGTGTGTTGGATTGTCTGGGTGTGTGTGTGTGTGTGTGAGTGTGTGTGTGTGTGTGTGTTGGATTGTCTGGGTGTGTGTGTGTGTGTGTGTGTGTGTGTGTGTGTGTGTGTAGGTGTGTGTGTGTGTGTGTTTGTGTGTGTGTGTGTGTGTGTGTGTGTGAGCGTGTGAGTGTGTGTGTGTGTTGGATTGTCTGGGTGTGTGTGTGTGTGTGTGTGTTTGTGGATAGTTAAGTGATGAAGGGAGAGGGGATGACTGTGACAGGGCGATGAGGGAGAGGAGCGGATGTGCTCCAGGTGGTTTGAAGGGAGGATCAGGCTGTGCGGCCTTCAAATGATTTACATCAGCATGAATGGACTTTGTCTGTGTGCGTGTGCGTGTGTGTGTGTGAGTGTGTGTGTGTATGTGTGTGTGTGTGTGTGTGTGTGTGTGTGTGTGTGTGTGTGTGTGTGTGTGTGTGTGTGTGTGTGTGTGAGAGAGTGTGTGAGAGAGACAGTGAGTCAGTGAGGGTGAAACTGACAGTTGACAACTTGGGTTAACAGTTTTCATCTTCGGGAGCTGCCAGAGAGAGAGAGAGACAAAGAGAGACAGAGGAGTGCAGAGTGGAAGAGAAATGTGCCAGGAGACAGAGAGGGTTAGAGAGAAAAACAGAGAGAGAGTGAGTGACCGTCATTAGTGAGTTAGAGTGTGTGTGGTAGTTGTCACACACACACACGCACACACACACACACAGAAGCACAGAAGGGTGTCTTTAAGTCCTCACGAGAAGTACTGGTGTTAGTGTGTGTTTGTGACAGGGGGGGGTTGTGTATAAACTCCAGACAGGATCTGTTCTGTGTCCCACATGTGCTTTCCCAGTTAGGCCCTGAGGTAGGGACTGTTCTGTGCTAACCTGCCGCTATCCTTCACTGAACCTTCTGTGCCCCAGCAGCAGACCTGTGTCTGTGTGCATCCCTGTCATTAACTGATACACATGCGCACACACACTGGCACACACACACACACAGTTGGAGGCAAACAGTGTTCATCAATTACCAGAACTGTGCCTTTCACACACACAAACGCACACACACACACACACACACACACACACACACACACACACACACACAAACGCGCACACACACACACACACACACACACGCACACACACACACACACACAGAGAGAAACGCACGCACACACACACACACAGAAAAGCACACACACACACACACACACACAGAGACACACAGAGACACACACACACACACACCTGAACTTACTTTTCGCAATTTACATCCCTGTCATTACTGTAATGGTACACCTCTTATCTGCTGCTTTACCTTGACACACACACTATTTTCACCTTCCAAACACTCCTTTAAATGTGTCAGAGACTCCTACTCTGCCAAAGGAGAGGTTTTAACAGTTCACCTCTCATAAAAACCAACTTGGTTTTAATTTGATGCGGTATGTAGGTAGGTATGAGGGCAGCCCGTGCTCCAACCACATAATGTCTGCTTAAACAGCAAAAACGCCACGCACGGCCACAAGGATGGTTTTCATTTTGTTATCATTGAGTTCAGAGAGAGCAAAACTAAGAGAGACGGACAGACAGAGAATAGGACTAAGCTTACAGAAATAGCGAATGTGTGTGTGTGCGTGTGTGCGTGTGTGCGTGTGTGTGAGCGTGTGTGTGTGTGTGTGTGTGTGTGTGTGTGTGTGTGTGTGTGTGTAGGTGTGTGTGTTTGTGTGTGTGTGTGTGTGTGTGTGTGTGAGCGTGTGTGTGTGTGTGTGTGTGTGTGTGAGAGAGAGAGAACTGCCATATCATATCTTAAATGTACAGTATGCATCCATTGCAGTGGAGTGATCACTGTGACAGACATCCTCACCTTCTTAAATAGTAACTAAAAGTACCAGATCTGTACTTCATCTGTTCTTTCTTGTGTCACAATATGCACAGCTTTTCATGGTGCAGTGACAACACTATGTGTCCTCCATCTGTGTGTTATATACAGAGTTAACACACTGTACATGTAATCACGCATGTCTCCTGAGCCTGAGCTGTCCGTGTGCTAATATGTCTTTTTTGTTGTTATATAATCTGAGTGTGTAAGACCGTGGGACTGTTGAGAATAGAAAAGAGAGAAGTGTATAATTAAAGCCTTCTTCTATGGGAAAGTTTCCTGAATGGTCCCCTCTGCAGCCTGTAAGTCTATATCTTTGTGTATAAACAGAATGCGTGGAGCCATGGAAGGCTTGTGTGTGTGTGTGTGTGTGTGTGTGTGTGTGTGTGTGTGTGTGTGTGTGTGTGTGTGTGTGTGTGTGTGTGTATTTGGTTTTGCCCGCTGATGTGATTGTGTGTTTGACCGGGAAGCCCCATCGTCGTTTGGGGAATCCAAAGCCTACAGGAAGTAGATCAGTGGTGCGTGAAAGGCAGGCGGTGACCTTGAGCGGTGTGAGCGGGTGATTGGCAGTCTGCGTTCCCATGGGAGCGATGAAAGAGGTGAAAGGGTTATGGCAGCAACAGTCAGTCTTGGGTCTGTGTGGGTATGAGTCCCCAAAATATAGCTGACATCTCAATCTCTCTTTTCCTCTTTTTAGCCTTCTCTCGTTCTCTCGCTCTTTCCCTCTCTTTATTCCTCTAACTCTGTCACACTCCTATACTCTTAGTCACTGTTTTCTCATAAGAGTAGAGCTAACATCGGCTCACCATGTGCCCTTCCCATTTTTTTCTGACCCTGATAATGTTAGACATCTCTGCTTTTATTACGACAGTAGTTTTGAACATATGGGAAAGACAGAATGAGGAAAGACCTTTAAATAAGCCATTAAACGGGCCTTTAACTGGGCCTGTTAGATAGTAAGGGAATGGATCCAGACCTGCTGGAAGCATATGAACCACCCGGATCAGCGCCACGTTCTGGAGCAATTTTCAGTCAGATGCCATCTGTGTTGGACTGTGTTTGTAAACAAACCCTTCATTTATTTTAGAACACTCAGTGACACTTGAGACAATGAGGGACCAGCACTAGATGAAGCCTATCAGCTTGGACATCCTCTGCTGATAAACACAGCCATCCATCTGGGAATGCGACATGCCATCTGCCCTAGCAGAGTGGAAGGATACGTGCCTGCCGTTTAGTATTGCTTCCTTTTTTTTAGGAGCTATTTCTTTCTCTAATCTTTTTTGTCAGTGTGGACCAGGAATAACTGGGAATTTCAAACAGACTCGAGCTGGTTTCCTGTTGGCAAGGCAGCATGTTTACGTGTTAACCAAATTACAGCCCCAAAGTGCCACAAGGCAGCCGTGCAGCCTGCCTCCGCCTCCATGGGGGGGGGGGCTTCATGGGAGGGTAGGTATGGGGGCAGGAACTGGGCCTCACTGACTCACAGCAGTGGCATGGGCTTTGGGGAGCGATGTAGGACTCCATCCCACCTCAGTACCCTGGAGCACATAGCACAGTACAGATGACTCAGGACACATGCAGGGTCTGGGCAGCCCCTTCTCTAACCACTAAATGTCTGCTTAAATAGCAAAAAACGCCAGCTATGCATCACGCAAGGCCACAAGGATGGTTTTCATTTTGTTATCATTGAGCTCAGAGGGAGCGAAACTAAGAGAGACAGACGGACAGAGAATAGGACTGAGCTTACAGAAAGAGCGTGTGTGTGTGTGCGCGTGTGTGTGTGTGTGTGTGTGTGTGTGTGTGTGTGTGTGTGAGAGAGAGAGAACTGCCATACCATATCTTAAATGTACAGTATGCATCCATTTCAGTGGAGTGATGACTGTGAGACTGTCACCTTCTCTCTGAGTTCAAGAGCCTGTGAACATTAACAAGCCAAAACAAAATTACTACTGGCTTTGCTCACTTCTCTCTCCCACTCTGGCATTGAAACATTACTTCACTGCGATTTTCCTTCAAATAGCTTGTTGGGGACCAGGCTTTTAAAACATGCCCTTTTTGGGTAGACTGAAGCCTGCAGCCTCCCAGGGCGCCTGAGTCCCCCCAACTCTCCATTCCAACACGTGTTTCTCTGTGCAGTCTTATATTGGATTAATCCATGGTCTAAACTCACTTTAACCGGGGGCTGGCTGTTCCCTTTTTCAGTCCAGTCGTGTCAGGCGGTTCACCCCTGTGCCCACACTAAGCGGAACAGTGGATTCTGGGGCTCTGTATGTGCGTGATAATGGAGCACCACGTTTGTAACACATTTTCACAGCTTCGCCCTGCAAACGCTCTGCACTGAACTGTGTTTCCTTGGCGTCTGAGGAGACGAGGCTGTTGGTTGGTTGGTTGATTGAGCCTCCAGGGCTCTAGGGTCAGTGGATATCTGTCAGATGCTGGTCAGATGAATTACGTCTGACTATGGTGTTCCAGTGAGAATCTCCTGTTTTTCTTACAGAAGGCGACTAGGAATCGTCCACAGCATGTTTCTTGTTTGGTTTTTTTAAGACGTGTAGATGTTATTCTTTGGTCACTGCTTTATCGGGAAGAGATGAGGTTAAAGAGGGGTGGGCAGATTGACGGATGTTTAGAGGGAGGGTAGGAGAAGGGGGGTGAGGCAGAGGTGAGAGGGCAAGGGGTCGTGCTCGGGTCAAAACAGCAGAATGTTCCAGAAGCCCTGATTGCAGACTGGACGAGTCATTATGTTCCCAGTCACCAGTGATGTGGGGGGAGTCTGCTCGCCACTAGATTGGACCCGTCAAGCGGTGGCCGAGATAGTATGTTATCGACACAAGCAGACTGCCTTTCTGGTTGTGTCAACCTCAAAGTATATGTTTTGCAGAAACATTTTTCCTGCTGCTGCTGTACAAATCCATCTTATTTTTTCCTCAGAGTTGTTTTGTCTTTATTTTGCTCTCTCACAAAAGCCCTCAGTGTTTCTGCTGGGGTGTTATTCAAAATCAAAACACTGCTCCAGGAGACTGAGGTTTGTCTCTCTCTCTCTCTCTCTCTCTCTCTCTCTCTCTCTCTCTGTGTGTGTTCTCTTAAATACCCATGAAAAAGACGTTTGTCATTAGCAGTGTCTGAAGAATAGATGCAATAGAAAGAGGGGCCTTGTGAAGGGAACAGTGTGGCACCACCCTCGGGCATCTCACAAGACTTGATGAGGATGTCAGGCGGGGGCCATGCAGGGGTCACATGAACCGCTGATTACGGCAAACAGACAAGCTATTAGTGCCTAATCTACGCCTGAGAGAAAAGACCTCTTGAGATGTCACGGCAGATAGTCTATTGGCCTTACCACGGATGAAAAACACACCATTTGTCACAACTCCCTGCTTTAAATGACGTAAAATATCTAAAGTTTGCTTAAGGGATCAAGAGGGGAGGACAGCAAGGAGGAGAAGAGGAGTTCAGCTTCAGACTTCAAATCATTCTTATTCTCAGAAGCAGGGCCCCTGCGGAGTCCAGTATGTCTGACCAGCGGTGCTGCCCAAGCCACCATATTTTTGCAGTGAGTATGAGATGACTAATTCAAACCCCTAAACCTCGAAGCCAGATGAAAAAAAAAATGTAGAAACACATTCATTATGAGTGTACAGCTTACGCAGAATATTTTGGAGTACTTCACTGTGCCTCATAAAGAAATGACGAAGTCTTCATTAGCAGCTTCATAAAACAGGCCTGGGAGATGGTGTTTGGCTTCAACGAGGTGCTATGCTGGACAATAGCAGAGCTTAATTACACTCTTCCGCAGCCTGCGGTTTGCAGTTATTCCTGCGAGCGACGCCCGGCTCGGCCTCTCGCACTCGGCCCTGTAATTAGTCTCTGGGTGCTGGAAGTGTGTGACACTTGGCGTCGTGAAACACTGATGATGGCCTCACTGTAGTAGACAGGAGCCCGTCTGGCTAACACCCACCCAAAGGCCCGAGACAGAGAGTGAGGAAGCAGCCTCTTTTTCATCAGTCATGCGGCGGCCGACCTCGGGTAGTTCCCTTCCTTTCATGTAGGCCTACACAGGGCTTCCCACTCCTTGCAAACAGATAGTTTACCGCTCACATATGGCTTCTTGTGACCATATAGTCTACATCCTCCTCATACATGTGCTGTGTACAGAACAAGTGGCTTGTTGTTCAGTCGCTCGCAACCCTTCTATGGGCCGTCTGGACCCGATTTACATGTAATGGGGATTTACCTCATTGGGGGGGTTTCCCGCTCCATCAGGCATTTTGAGATGAGTTATACATTGTTAAAGCTGAACAGATGAATGGGAAGTGCGGAGATTGTATTTTCATCCAGTGACCGAGACAATGGAAAGGAGGTTGGAGACAGAAGGTTGGAGACGGGAGGATCCTGACACTGGGAGTGGCCGACTGCTGAACCGTGTTCAGTTTGCTGCTTTGAAGTGAAGTATTGCTGCATGTAAGCTTATCATTGAGGCAGTTCTCCTGTCAGCGCCCAAACAAGGCAGCGGCCTTCTGTCTGGGTGGGAGACACTCGTTCATTATCCTCTTTCAAAAAGGAGCTTATTGAATCAGATCCATTATATTTAAGTCTGTTGGTACGTTCGCTCTTTTTAGCTTACAGTGCAGCAGTGCTTCCAGTCAGATGGCAATAAACTCAAGTGACTTCTGTCTGTGTGAAGCTAATATGACCTTGAAACTCAAGTGACTTCTGTCTGTGTGAAGCTAATATGACCTTGACTGGGTGACTTCTCTCTGTGTGAAGCGTATATGACCTTGACTGGGTGACTTCTCTCTGTGTGAAGCTAATATGACCTTGACTGGGTGACTTCTCTCTGTGTGAAGCGTATATGACCATGACTGGGTGACTTCTCTCTGTGTGAAGCGTATATGACCTTGACTGGGTGACTTCTCTCTGTGTGAAGCGTATATGACCTTGACTGGGTGACTTCTCTCTGTGTGAAGCATATATGACCTTGACTGGGTGACGTCTCTCTGTGTGAAGCTAATATGACCTTGACTGGGTGACGTCTCTCTGTGTGAAGCTAATATGACCTTGACTGGGTGACTTCTCTCTGTGTGAAGCTAATATGACCTTGACTGGGTGACTTCTCTCTGTGTGAAGCGTATATGACCTTGACTGGGTGACTTCTCTCTGTGTGAAGCGTATATGACCTTGACTGGGTGACGTCTCTCTGTGTGAAGCATATATGACCTTGACTGGGTGACGTCTCTCTGTGTGAAGCGTATATGACCTTGACTGGGTGACGTCTCTCTGTGTGAAGCGTATATGACCTTGACTGGGTGACTTCTCTCTGTGTGAAGCGTATATGACCTTGACTGGCTCTTATTGCATCACGACTCCAGCGCATAACAGTGAGTGAAGCAGCATGAGGCATGCGAGGCCTGATCCAGCTCATGTGCAGTCTGCAGATGTGTGGAGCTACTCCGGCTGAGGCTGGCAGGCAGGCAGGCAGGCTGGAGGAGTGGGAGAGGCAGCTTGGCAGTTTGGGGAGGTGTTGGCGTTGAGCTGTTTATGTAATCGTACCCCATTCCAACTCTGCACCGCCCCCTCACCCCCTATCCCCCACCCCAATCCCCTATCCCCCACCCCCCATCCCCCTAGCCATATCCCGCTCTTTCCAGTTCAAACCTCTCCATCACACTCACACACGCACACACGCACACACACACACACACAGGAGTAACACTGGAGTCTTTTACAGACTGAGCGTTGAGGGTTTAGGACTGTGGGCCGCAGGACGACTGCGGAGAGTGGAGGGACAACTGCGTCACTCCCCCTGAGCCATTTCCTGTCCCAGCCCGCCCAGCTAATACCAAACAGACCTCCACTTCTGCCTTCTCTACCTCTCTTCCACCCTCTCCCTCTTTCTATCCATCCATCCTCATCTATCTTTCTCTCACTCCCTCTCTTTCTCTGTCTTTCGTCCTCTCTTAAAGGTGCAGTCTACAGTTCTAATCCTATACTCCTTTTCAGTGAATTGCTCCTCACAGTCTTCCAGGGGAAAAAAAATGTTTGTACACAGTCCTGACCTGTAAATGTAAAACAAACAGTGGCTCGGACCGAGCCATAAACAATCCCAGCCAATCAACACAGTGCTTCAGCAGCACAGAAGGAAGAGGTGTAATTTGATTGGCTGTTGAGCTCAAATATCAACAACCTTTCGCAAAATTGAATCCAAATTGCAGACTGCATCTTTAAACCCTTTAAAACCTTCCTTCTTTACCCGTCTTTCTCTTTCTCTCTTCCTTCCCCTCTTTCCTCCCCTGTCATCCTCTGTTCTCTCTCTCCATATCCATCTCGTTTTACCATACCTTTCTCGCTCCCTCTCTTTACTTTTCTCTCTTAATCCCCCTCTCACTTTGTCTTTCTCCCCATTCCACCTCTCATGCTCCTTTTCCTTCTCTCTCTCTCACCCCCTCTTCCCCCTCTCTCTCCTCCCCCTTATCTTTCCCTCTTCCTTCCTTCCTTCCTTTCCTCCGTTCTTTCCCTCCCTTTCTCCATCTCTTAGGTCTCTCTCTGGGTGTGCCTGAACCCTTCCATTCCCTTCCATGATTCCACTCTGACTAACAAACCTCCACTTAGAGAGAGAGCGAGAGAGAGAGAGAGAGAGAGAGAGAGAGCGAGAGAGGACACAAGGGAGGAGGGGAGGGTCTGTTTCATCCGTTTGAGGTTTCTCTGTACCTGTTGCCAACCATGGCACGCTGCACTCAAAGGTGGGTTTGTTTGGATTGCTGAGCAAGGGGAAGAAAGACAAGTTGGAAAACCTGTTTTGCCTCCAGACTGAAGTTTAGATTTTTAGGAGCTTCCCGTACAAAAAAAGAAAGCCTTGATATGGAAAAACTGACTATAGTACCTAATGACAAAGTCTATGATTGTAGAGACTGATACACCGTTCATACCAGTGCTTAACAAGGCTTAAACCCAGGTTGGTTGGACTTGTACCCAGGTTGATTTGGGTATAACCAGTATTGACTGGCGTGGTCACATCTTGGTGAAAGAGCCCTGGTTCGGCCCAGGTCATTGGTGTGAAAAGGGTGTGAGAGCTCTGTCCTCTGGCATTCGTAAAGCCGTGGCTCCCTGGCGTGTGTGTACATGAGCTGGTGTGTGGGTGCAGCTCATGAACACACACAGCTCATGGATGGCTTACCTGCAGACTGTCACACAGATTCGTGGCCCCAGGATCGTGGTGGGGGGGAGGACTTAATGGAAGCCTGCAAGGTGCCAAGTTCTTTTCCTGGCAAGCCAATGTGTTTGTGTGCAACCAGAGAAAGAACATATTCCACAATTTCACCCCCCCATTGCACAGACTCACACGCACACAGACACACACACACCAACTCGCTCTCTTACCTTCCCTTCCTTTTCCCTCTCTCATTTTTTTTCTCCATATTCCTCACCCTGGCATTTTTCAAGTGCTGGAAAAGTGGGGTGGGGTGGGGTGAGGCACGAGGTCTGTGAGTGCATGTGTTTGGGCTGGAGGTGACTTTTGACCAGTGCGCTGTCATTTGAATCTTCTAACGCATTTATTTCTGGCTGCGCTGAGCTGACCTGTGTGGATGACTAATGTGGCGGGAGTTAGGCGGAAAGTTCTCCCATGGTTTGAGCATGTCTGCTGCTGCGGGGTCTGAGATGGTGGTGGAGGTGAGGCTCGCCAGATGTTATTATCCTGCTCAATTATCAGATTAGAGGGCTGGCCTGAGAAATCTCTACTGCTCCCGAGGAAACAGTCCAAATGAACATGCCTCTGGGCTTCATGTACACTATAAAGTTATAGGAGTGTGTGTGTGATTGTGCATTTGTGTGTGTGTGTGTGTGTGTGTGTGTGTGTGTGTGTGTGTGTGTGTGTGTGTGTGTGTGTGTGTGTGCGTGTGTGTGCATGCATGTGTGTGTGTGTGTGTGTGTGTGTGATTGTGCATGTGTGTGTGCATGTGTGTGTGTGTGTGTGTGTGTGTGTGTGTGTGTGTGCATGTGTGTGTGTGTGATTGTGCATGTGTGTGTGTGTGTCATTGTGTATGTGTGTGTGGGTGTTTCTGTGACTGTGTTTCTTCTGTGTACATGACTCATTTTATGGAGGTAAACCAACTAAAACTGGAATTGCTGTTAGCGTTATGTCAGTATTCCAGAGAAGTCTTTTTTTGGCTGATAATATCAGGAGCATAATTCAGCCGTGGGCAGCATGTTAAATTAGTGCCTTTAGGGAACACATATCTGCATTTTCTCTAGTCTGTCTCAAAGGAATCAACTAAAAAGCCTTGTGAAGCACAAACCTACGTGTGCACTAATATGTTTGAATAACGCTTTTAAATACTACATGAGCTAGGTTTAAATATGCATGCTATGCAAAGAAAGCTGCTTTGAACTATCAAGTGGAGCAGAACAGTTAAAAAGTCAAAATGAAAATGTACATGTTTGAAAGTTTTAAGTTAAAGTTTTAAATGCATGAATCACGAGCTGACTCCTGTCTGAGTGGGATGGATAGGGTTAACTGTGGTTAACAAGCTGTGGCCCCTGCTTACCTCTGTCTGAAGCTGCGGTCTTAGCACCTGCACAGCTTTTTATCACCTCATCTCACCCTGTCAGAGATCTGACAGGACAAGCACCGTCATGTAGGCGAAGACTTTTTTCCCTACTTACTCTTCATCTCGCTGCCTGCTTTCTGAAAGGCTGGCTTTACACTCAAGCAGACAGTACGTAAGTCACCCTCCCCGTGCTTCGTGAAAACAAAAAAAAAGAAATATTAGAAATAAACCTTCATATTGGGTGTTTTAAGATATTCAATAGATTAAAATTCGCTGGGAGTTGGAAAAACAGCCGAAGTATTCCTGCTGAGGTGTTCTGCAGGTCTAAAGAGAGAGCATTGGGTTTGTGAGGGGACAGGCCAAGATTTGTTGCCTCTGCCGGGCCCCGGAGCTATGCTCCAGTTCAGCCCGTTTTCGCACTGAACTCTCTGGCCCTGGCTTTGAAGCCCCCTTGTCTCAGCACTGAGCAGTAAATCACCGCCTGGGACAGGTGGACATCTGCCAGACATGAAGTGATCCAGACCTCCACTGCCGTTAGGGATGGAGAGAGCTGAAAACGGTACTGGATTACCGGAGTCTCTCTCCCGAGCCTCCTCAGGTTCCCCCCAACCAACCACCAAGTCCGTCTTCCTCTGCGTCTCTCTCTCTCTCTCTCGTCTTCTAACTCTCTTCACCGATGGTGTTGGGAGGATTCCATCCTTCCTACCTTCCTTTCCAGGTCTCTCATTAGGGGCCAGGGAAAAGAAAGCTGGGGGATAGAAATGAAATGTGGGGAAAAGGCGTCGTAGAGGATGTTTGAGTTGGAGCCCGTGGTCCTGAGAATAGGATATGCAGGATAATGAGGCTGTTTTGAATCCAACGAGTCCGTCCCGTCCAGCACTGTCAATAAAGCATTTGTTGTCTAGATGTTGCAGGACACTCGAGGAGGGAACAATAGCAGATGATACAGGCCGGAGCAAAACATGATTTGGCTAAAAACACAACAGGCTATACCATACCCTTTGTTTTAACTTTTACATTTAATTGTGTATTAGCCTGTTACCTTATTCTTGCAAGAGGGAATGTGTGTGATAGAGAGAGAGGTGGCAACTGTTACCAGAGGTGCAACTTTGGCTCAAAGAAAATGTAGAGTCACTAACTTCAGTGCATCCACACACACACACTATCTCAACAATGTCCTCCTGGGGAAACTATAATTAAAACTCAACCATACATCAACCGACCTGACAGACCAGTGTGTGTGTGTGTGTGTGTGTGTGTGTGTGTGTGTGTGTGTGTGTGTGTGTGTGTGTGTGTGAGTGTGTTCCTTGGTATGTATGTATTAAATTCTTGTTACAGACTCTGTTCGCCTTCAGACGTATATACAGTATATATATATATATAGCAAATGCCATGGTCTTGTGTCTTGTGTATCTCTGTGTGTGTGTATTTCAAGTTTGGCTGGGTTCCCATGAACCGAGTTCACATCCAAGTTCCCATGGCTGGGAAGCAGCCGTGATGGGAAAGGGGTTGCCTACCCACAGCGTATGGATCCCATCAGAAACGCCCCAGGATTATGGTTGGTGGCCTCCACAGATTTACGGCCAGCTCAGCTCTCTCTGCAGTCAGCTGGGCGTGCTCTGGATCCCCGTGGATCACCGGCTTGTGAAGCATCTCGGGTTGCAGGGGGATGCACGCTGGGAGAGTGACAGATAAGAGGCAGGCTCGGTCAGGTCCTGAACTCCAGTTGCATTTACAGGTTTGCAGGTATACAGAGCACTGCAGGCTAGCAGAGGGCTTAAGACGAGTGACCTCATCTGTCACATAAAAAAAAAAAAAAACTGTTTTG